>NC_025997.2:79854728-79937739 GCF_000442705.2 Elaeis guineensis
TTTGGTCGTGAACAGTTTTAAGGACTAATCGATAAATCCTCTCTTTATCGAACTTAAATAGCCCTAAGGACTTCATCATAACAACGGAGTTCATTAGAAGATGAAGACTTATGATAAAAATACCAAAAATATATTTTATTTATTAACAAATCAATTACAATACTTGGTTGCTCAACCGTCAACAGCTTGACGATTGGCTTTTGGGATATATTTTCTAACAACTTCCACTTGTCCTAAAGCCACTCGACACAGTATCTAATACCATCTTCAACTTGTGATTGTCAAACTCCTTTATCGTCAGGGCTTTAGTGAAGGGGTCGGCCAGGTTCTCCTTTTCGTTGATCTTCTGAAGGTCGAGGTCACCTCGATCCATGATCTCCCAGACCAGGTGGAAGCGGCGCAAGATGTGCTTCGTCCACTGGTGTGCTTTGGGTTCCTTCGCCTGAGCTATGGCACCAGTGCTATCGCAGTAGAGCAGGACCGGACCATCGAGAGAGGGTGCTACTCTGAGCTCGTTGATGAATTTTCTCAGTCATAGCTTTCTTTGCGGCATCTGATGCTGTGATGTACTCCACTTCACAAACAGAGTCTGCAACAGTATGCTGCTTGAAACTCTTCCAGTAGATAGCTCCACCATTCAGAGTGAAGATATAATCCGACATGCTTCTACTGTCATCACAGTCAGATTCAAAGTTGGAGTCTGTGAACCCCACAAGTTTCAGATCTGACTCGCCATAAACCAACCATTAGTCCTTAGTATTTCTCAAATACTTAAGGATGGATTTAACCACTTTCCAATGATTTTCTCCAGGATCAGATTGGTATCTACTCACTACTCCTAGTGAGTATACCACATCTGGTCTTGTACATATTATAGCGTACATGATAGATCCCATGATCGAAGCATATGGGACTCTACTCATACGCTCTCTCTCTCTTCAGGACTTGTCGAACAATCCTTCTTAGAGAGAAAAATTCTATGGCCTATCGGTAGATAGTCCTTCTTGAAATTCTCCATGCTGAACCTCTTCAGCACAGTATCTATGTACGTGGACTGAGATAACCCAAGCATCTTTTTAGATCTATCCCTATAGATCTTCATCCCTAGGATGTGGAATGCTTCACCCAAGTCCTTCATGGAGAACTGCGATGACAACCAAACTTTTATTTCCTATAGTGCAGGGATGTCATTCCCGATTAAGAGAATGTCATCCACGTACAAGACAAAGAATACCACAATTGGACCATTTGCTCATTTATAGATGTAGGGCTCTTCTCCATTTTTAGTGAAGCTATAAGTTTTGATCACCTTATCAAAATACATGTTCCAACTCCGAGAAGCTTGCTTCAATCCATAAATGGATCTCTGAAGCTTGCACACCTTGGACTCATATGTGGATGTAAACCCCTCAGGTTGTATCATATACACCTCTTCGGTCAGCTCTCCATTCAGGAAAGCTGTCTTTACATCCATCTGTCAGATCTCATAATCCAGATGGGCAGCTATTGCAAGTATTATCCGAATGGATTTGAGCATTGCCACAGGAGAAAACGTCTCATCATAGTCAATACCATAATGTTGATGATATCCCTTGGCAACCAGATGGGCTTTATAGGTCTCCACCTTTCCATCTGCGCCCTCTTCCTTTTGAAGACCCATTTACATCCAATGGGTTTAATTCCTTCAAGTGGGTCAACCAATGTCCATACATCGTTGACCTTCATTGACTCCATTTTGGATTTTATGGCTTCAAGCCATTTCTCAGAATCAGATCTCTGCATTGCATCCATATAGGTGATCGGATCCTCATCGTTCTTATCGAGTTCGATGGGATCACCATCCCGAACCAAGAAACCGTAGTATCTGTCTGACTGACGCGGTACTCTACTGGATTGCCTTAATGGTGCAGGTACATTGGGCTCCGAATCTGATCCAATCAAATCCGACTCAGGTTCAGCTATTGGTGTCGGTCCTTCTACCTATTGAACTTCATCAAGTTCAACCTTTGAGGCTTCCTTCACCAAAGAACTCCTTTTCTAAAAAGATTGCCTTAAGGCTGACGAACACCTTTTGTTCATCAGCATGGTAGAAAAAATATTCTTTCATCTCTTTGGGGTACCTAATGAATGTGCATTTGTCAGACCTAGGTCCAAGTTTGTCTGTGACTAATCATTTGACATAGGTCGAGCACCCCCAGACCCTAAGGTGTGAAAGTGCTGGCTTATGCCTTATCCATATCTCATATGGAGTCTCAATTACAGATTTACTTGGAACCCTATTTAACAGATAACAGGCCGATTCGAGTGCATATCCCCAGAAGGATATCGGCAAGCTAGCAAAACCCATCATGGATCGGATCATGTCTAACAGAGTCTGATTCCTCCTTTCAGACACACCATTATGCTGTGGTGTTTTTGGAGGAGTCCATTGGGAGAGAATCCCATTCTCTCTTAGATATGTGAGAAACTCACTAGAAAGGTATTCTCCTCGGTCAGATCGAAGAGTTTTAATACTCTTTTCAGTTTATTTTTCTACTTCACTTCAGAATCGTTTGAACATTTCAAATGAATCTGACTTATGTTTCATCAGATAGATATATCCATATCTGGATAGGTCATCCGTGAAAGTTATGAAGTAGAAATTTCTACCTCTAGCACTTGTGCTCATGGGCCCGCATACATCAGTATGTACTAGGCTCAAGAGCTCAGTAGCTCTCTCACCTTTTTTAGTAAAAGGTAACTTGATCATTTTATCAAGAAGACAGGACTCACAGGTTGGAAGTGATTCACAATCACTGACTTTGAGGATTCCCTCTTGAGTCAACCTGTTTATTCTATTCTTGTTTATATGACCTAGCCTACAGTGCCATAAGTAGATATCTAACACACTATCTAATCTAGGGTGCTTGCCAATAGAATAGACTCTTATCGGGCTTGATCTTTCTGATCTGGCTCTGCACTGATGTCTCAGCCTGAACTTGCACCTTCTTCTCTTTCTTCTTCTTGTTCTTCTTCTCTTTCTTAAAAGGTCGAGAACCAGAAGACGAACCTCCCACTAAGTTCACCGACTCCTTGTGAAGTTGATGATCCTTCTCAAAGTTCTGAAGCAACCCCAATAACCCGTGGTAGTTTACTTCAGGTTTTGTCATTCTATAATAAGTGAGGAATGAGAGATAAGACATGGATAGCGAGTTTAGTATTGCATCTTTCCCAAGCTGCTCATGCAAGGGAAAGCCGAGCTTGCTCAAATATTCCATCAGCTCGATCATATACAATACATGATCAGTGACAGAGGCACCATCCTGTATTTTGATGTTGAAGATGGCACAACTAGTCTTGTGCCTCTTTACATCATCGGGTATGCCAAAGGGATCCTCCAACACTTGAAGCATGTCCTTTGGCTGAGCCGTCTCGAATCTGCAATGGAACTCGTTGCTCATGGCAGCCAGCATGATACAGCACACCATGGTCCGGTCACTGAGCCACTTCTGGTAAGTGTCTCTGACTGTTCCAAGTGCATTGACAGCTGGCTCCTCAGGTGCAGGATTCATTATCACATATAGGATCCATTCATGCTCCAGAGCAATCTTTAACTTTCGGTACCAGCTACCGAAGTTGGGTCCCACCAACTTATCATTGTCCAACAATGATCAGAGCGATAGGGAAGTGGCCATATTTGCACAAAGGAGAACCATAACCTAATTAGTAATTGATTCATTAAACCTAAAGATTTGAATTTTAATCAAAAGGTTTCTTCCACTATTTTATTCGAATTGGTAGCCTCTACCTCCAATTCGAGGAATTATCCTAATTCCTTAGTGGGTACTAGAATCGACTTAGACTGCACACAAGCCCAACTTTGGTTGGCCAACCCATGTACACTAAGGGTAGGTTCATAACCAATTATTTCTTTAAATAATTTCTAGTAACTTTAATTTTGCCCCAGAAATCTAATCAGTAGGCTTTGGCCTCCACTGTAAGGATCCGGTTAGGTCCAACCATTAACATGACCATACTTGGTGCATCTAACCAATGAATGATTAAGCCCAACTTTGGTTGGCTCACCTAACCACCATTAGAGAGACCTTTCCAAGTTGTCATATGATGAGTGATAATTTCATTAGTCAACAATCACCAGGCCTTTGGGTCTGCAATGATTATTGAGTTAATGGACTCATTATCAAACACCTTAATGGGAGGCTATGACTCAGTTATCTCCATAACTTTATCATTTTAAGGACCTAATAATTTTAGAGGATTTAAATGATTTAGAGGATGAGGTCAGATGAACCAGCGTATCATGATCCTCCCACTGGCTTCACCAAGTCAGCTTAAGGGAGACCATTAAAAGGGCTGGTCTAGGAGCACCTAAATCAGTCACACTGATTTACCTAACTGACATGGGTCAGCTCAAATAGTCAAGTGATCCGATCAAAACATAATTTCACCAAGAGGCCAGATAAGTTCGATCAGTGGGAGGGTCGGCCAAAGCTTGCCTTAGACACCATCAGAAATGGCTAGGTAAGCGGGCTCCCAATTAAAAACCATTGGTCTGGTTTATCTTAGACACCAACTGGTTTAATTAGTTTCGATTAGATCAACCTAACAGTTTATACTAGACCTCTTAGCCAAGAATCAAGTCCATTTGGTTCTCGTTAAAGACATGGACTTGACCAACTACAACTATTGTAATTGATCTAGAAAATCTTTGACCTAATCTAAGACAACAATTGATTAGATTTAGTCAATTCTCTAATTAAGTCCATCTTTAATCTAACCATAGGTCTAACCCAATTAATGGACCTAATTCCCACTAACCCATTAACCCAATGTATTATAGTTTGTGTCTTAGGTTCTTCAATTCACAATCCTAGAACCTAATCAAAATAACTTCTTAATTCTTAATTAAGTTTTGGGCTGAGGGTTGGGTTCGGTTTTTCAAAAATAATTTTTATATTTATAAAATAATTATACAATATCATTCTACCAACCATATTGCATGTTTGATTCATAATCAAGATGTAAGTGAAATAAATATGAAACTACTTTAGATCTAATCTAAACAGGTTCTTGTAATTGAAATAATTTCAACTTTAAATAATTTCTTTGCACAAAAATTATTAACAAAGAGATTTTATTTCAGAGTTAAATATTTTTTAAATTTAATAAATTATAAATTTAATCTAAATCATATCTAATAAATTTATAATTAAAAATAGATCTATACAAACTAGGATAACCTTTGCACTGTAAGGGATAAACCTTACAGCAGGACAACCTTGCAGTTCATGATTGATCTAAAATTTTAATTTCAGATTTAATAATCAAATTATAAATTAGATCTAATCTAAGAAATAATTTAAGCATGTATAAATAATCATGTAATGAAGAACCTAGGCTCTGATACCAATTGAAGGAACCGGATCTAGGGTTTCAAGGTTAGATCTTGAAACTTTTTCAAGATCATGCAGCGAAAGACTAAAATAAATTAAAATTTATTTTCTAAAACTAGAGAATCTCTAGATCTAAGATCTTATTACATGATTATTATATAGTATTAAATTAAAAATTAAAATATATAGAGTATGAACTACATGTTGATCATATCAACATGTTTCTATATTACATCTAATGTATGTATTAAACAATAGATCAAATCTATTACCTTGTAAGTTAGACATTCTAACCTTGCTGATCCAGGCTTGAGGATGATGTTGCAAGCTGCACATGCATTCAACCTTTAGGAGTCGTCCACACGAGCCCACGAATCTCGATCAGAAGTCCTGCTTCAGGAAATCAGCACAGTATGCTAGTACTGCGCTGATCTTTCTTTGATGGTTGATCAGGTACCTCTTTTTTCTTGATTTGGGCTCTTCCAAAGATAAGAAGTAGGAGGAGGAGTTTCAGATCTGAGATGCTCTTAGAAAACTCAAGATGGAGGAAGGAAAGAGATGAAAACAAACAACCCTAGAAGAAGACCCTCTTCTTCTTCTCGTTTCTCTCTCTAAACACCCTATCTTGTGTCTATTATATCTCCACGACCCAAAGGTCTTTCTCTCCAATTTTCAGATAGCCCAAAGGTAACTCAAATATCTATGTTCTACAAAACTTTTTTGAAGAAACTTATTTTATAGAGAGAGATATGATAGAGTCCTTGTCTAGGTCAAATACCTAGTCAATGCTTATCCAAACATGGCAAGGGGCGCCCAACTCTTGAGCACCTCCTCCTTATTTTCATACATGGACCATCAGAAAAGGGTGCACAATGTGTACCCTAAAAGTCATGAAAATTTTAAAAAAAAATTGGATAAATTTGGTGCAAAATTGAAAGAATTTTGGATTTCTAAAACTCTATCTCATAGAATTCGAAATCCAAACTTATTCCTCTTTGATTTGATCCAAACCACCTTCCATGTAAGAAAGAAGAGAGAAAACCTTTTGTGGATGTAGGAGAGACCTGGGAGAGGGCTTTTGTCACACAAAATAAGAGGGAATTGGCATGGAATAAGAGAGAGGGCATGGGGGGAGGCTTATGTGGCGCAAGGTGGAATCCTAGTCTTACTAGGATTCTATCTTATGACTTGTTTTAATTTGGTTTCTCAAACCAAATCAAACCAAAATTAGATCAACCTAATTAAAATAGGTTTTAACTCAATTAAAAATCTAATTTAATCAGATTAAATTAGATTTAAATCTAATTTAATTTTTTAATCAAATTAGAAATTAGGTTGACCCAATCCTAATTGAACTAGGACTAGTTTTTTCTTGCAATTGGCTTATCCAATAAACCAATTGGACTTGATCCAATCAAGTCTAAATCAAATCTAATTAAATCATATTTAATTAGACATAATCTAAATCTATTGGTTTAATCAAATTAAGCCAATTAGCAATCAAATTGCTAATCGATCCTCCTGTAACACTTGCATTGGGTTAAATGTCAATCGTATTGATCATTTAACCCTAGAACGATTCTTAATCGTTGATCAACCATTCGATCAGATCATGAACTCTAATGTGTGTGACCTCATAAGTTCGAACCTAAGTCGGTAGCACAGGAATAAATTTTTGTACCAATCGAAGTGACTATCTAGCAATGGTACCCGACGACCGGATAGGTTGAATGTGTAGAACAACATCCTTAGAACCCATGCGGATATAGTTTTCATATAATTCATCCCCTTGACCTAAAATGATCATAGGACATCTCAGAGTTCAACTGTCAACTCTGATCAGGTTGTCCACATTGTATTTCAAAATGTCAAATCTATCTAATGGATTATCTTGGTCAAGGTTTTGCTAAATTGAAATACAGCGACTCATTCTTCTCCACTCTTGGAGTGGTCAAACCTATCTCGATCACACTCTGACTTCGCAAGTACTTGACTGTGCCCAAAAGTCTTCCATCCCTGAATTAAAAATTCAGTTAGTCTAGTACCAAAGCACAGTGAGATGCTTGCAAGTCACTGAGGTGATCTCAGGTCTAAGGGACACTTATACCTATATCCCATCAGAGACATTCTCGACAGCAGAATACTTTGGAGTTGATCACGTTCAATGATGATGTACCTTTACATCTCACCTGTATGTCATACCAGTGTCTCCACACTTCTTGGTTATGAGGACAACCAACCCATATGGCCTACAGTGACCTATGCTCGATAGAAGTTGTCATCCTTATTAACAGCTTATCATTGGATCGTGAACAATTTTAAGGACTAATCAATAAATCCTCTCTTTATCGAACTTAAATAGCCCTAAGGACTTCATCATAACAATGGAGTTCATTAGAAGATGAAGACTTATGATGAAAATACCAAAAATATATTTTATTTATTAACAAATTAATTACAATACTTGGTTGCTCAACCGTCAACAGCTTGACGATTGGCTTTTGGGACACATTTCCCAACAGCAGCATCCTCGAGGGTGGCGAAGAGGGCAAGGGCAGAAGAGACCAGCTCGGTTGCGCCTGCCCAGGCGGCCATTGCCATCGACTCTCCCTCCGACGTCGAGCTCGCAGTCCCCCGAGCCTCCTCAAGGAGCCCCCTGACCGAGGTTCCTGCTCCAGAGGCCTGGCCCGAGGAGGCACCGGGGGCCGAACGGAGAAGGAGAAAGAAGACATTGGCCCGCAAGAGCCGTAGCATCTGGGCTACCATCGAGGAGGTCGATGGCTTCGAAGAAGATCCGGGAGAAAATTTCTTCAACAATAGGGATCTAATAAAGAGATTGGTCGACGGGTGCATCCTGCCCGAGGTCATCCATAGGACCGTTCACGCCGATCCTGAGCAGCGGATCTGGGACTCTCTGGGGTCCTTTCTCGAGGTAGGTCAATTTATTCCTTTTTTCTTCTCGCCTCTTTGCTTAGCTTAATCCTCAGCTTTTATATTGACTCTCTGGCCGCTCTTGTAGATTGGACACCAGCTCATCGCCAACATCGAGGCGATGAACAATGCTAGGAAGGAGGCCACCCAGACGGAGGAAGGTCGCCTAGCCGAGGCTGCCCGCCTCAAGGAGAAGATCACCAAAGTTGTGAGTCTCTAAAAGGCAATGCAGAAGGAAGGGCAGACCTCGGCAGACTTGAGGGCCACCTTGGAGGAGGAAAGAAAGAAAGCAGAGGTCAAGGTCTCCGAGTTGAAGGCACAGATCCCGACCCTGATCTCAGAGGCAATGGTCCAGGCAGTGGAGGAGTTTAAAACCTCCTCCGAGATGAGGGATCTGAAGGTCGAGTTCGGCTAGACTGCCTTCATCAAGGGCTTTGAGCTCTACCAAGAGAAGGTGGTCAGGAAGTTTCCCGAGCTGGACCTCGGCTTCCTGGATGAGGCGTCCAATGACGAAGCCAGGCCTTCTGAAGCTACTGCCGGTCTTCCTCCAGTCGAGACTTCCTCGACTATCGTGACTGCCACGATCGACCTTCCGGGGGTGTCGAGCTCCCCCACTTTTGCCCCAGAGGTCCGAAACCTCTAATTTTGTATTCTCTCTTTTTTTTTGTTGCAACTTTTCCTCGTTCTCTTGTACTTAAGAACTATTTAATCAATGAAATCAGACTCTTCTTTACAGAGGGCTCCTCTTTTTTACTCTGCATTCTTTTTCTTTTCTTTTGTTTTTTGGTACTGATTTGTGTTGTGGTGCTCTTGTCTTCCAACGACAGTGCCCCGTCGAAGCTCTTCCCCTACCACAGGGGATTCCTCTGAAGTCGATGGTCCAGGACCTCAGAAGGAAAGTTCGTCACCTGATGAAGAGATCAAAGAAGCTGGATGACGAACTTCACCGGCTGAGGAAGAGCCATTCGGAAGTCACTACAGAGGCTGCTCGCTTTCGAGACCTCCACAAAAAGGGCTTTATGGACTACACCCGGAGGAAGACTGACTTCATGAAGGAGCTTGAGGAACTCCGAAAATATGCCAGCGACCGATCTTGGACTCAAGCTTCCAAGATCAGCTCCCTTGAGGTCGAGCTGGCAGTTGCACGGGAGAAGATCGGCCAGTTGGAAGGGAGCTCATCCTGGCTCACAACTCAAGCCGGCCATGACCGAGACTGGTCGAAGAAATTCTCCGACCTTCAGAAGTAGCTGCAGGATGTCGAGGTGAACTACAATGCCTACCGAGTCGGCTGGTACGGACAAGTAGATGACTACCGAAGGAAGCTCAAGACGGCGACCGATGAGGTTGCCCCCCTTCAGAGGTAGTTGTCTGAGAGAGTCCAGGTTGTCTCTGCACAAGGCTCTGATGAGCTCTGCTCCTTGAGGGGGACCATGGAAGAACTATCCGTGGCCCTTGGGCAGGAGAAGATGGAACTGCAGCGACTGAAGATTCAGCTGGCTTACGAGCAGTAGACGGTCAAAGATGCCGAGGTGGAGTCCGAAGTTCTGAGGAAGAGACTTCGGGAGTCAGAGGGTGAGAGTCGGCGGTTCCACCAAATGTATCGGGAGATGCTGTTAAGAAAGAAAGAACAAGAAGAAGAAGTCAAAAACTTAAAGCAATCCTCGATGATGGCTGGAACCGAGAGTTCGAAGTTTGAAGAAGTTGAGCTTCCTTAGAGCTTCTTTACCTTTTATTCTATGTTTTTTTTCCTTTTCTTGTCGTTTTTCTTTTTTGGCCTTCAAAAGCTTTGTAGTGTACACTTCACTAATGAAATGAAAAGAAAATTTTCTATTACCTTGTTTATTTTTGCTTTGAGTTGTTGTTTACCGAACTTCTTTCATCTTTTGTCTTGTTCGATGTCGACATTGTTTGAAGGTTCCTGATCGTCGCCGTGTTGATTTGTCGAAGGTCTTTTCGAGGTCACTCGAGTTTGACACTTCCTCCCGATGCTCGATCTTGGGGCCCCGAACTTCTCGTTACTTTGAGGAAGTCGATTTTCTCCTGCCAGTGCTGGGTTTCCTCTTAGAGACTGAGGGTTTTTGACAAGAATCTCTTTCCTCATTGAGATGAGGTTCCTTGTGTCTTTGACGTAGTTTATTTTTCCCTTATCACTGGCTTGGCTCGTCACTTTCCCTTTTTCTCTCCCTCCTTTTTCTTTGTGTTCGAGTGAGGGTTTTCCTTCTGCTCTTAACGGGGTTGTAGAGGTGTAGGGGAGCCATTGAGGAGGCTTCCCCCCTCATCCGATCTTGAACGACCAGGTCTTCATTTGTGTCAGGATGAGGTTCTCCTCCTGTTCCTGACATGGTTAATTTCAACTCATGTTAGGAAGATGTTCTCCTCCTGTTCCTAACAGGGCTGTGAGGGCACGTAAGGGCTATTGCAAGGGCCTCTCCCCCCATCCAGTCTCTAAATAATCAGGCCTTCGACTTTGCTCATGTTAGAATGAGGTTCTCCTCATGTTCCTAACATGACTGTGGGGGCACATAAGGACCGTTGCAAGGGCCTCTCCCCCCATCCGATCTTTAAATAACCAGGCTTTCGACTTTGCTTATGTTAGAATGAGGTTCTCCTCCTATTCCTAACATGGCTGTGGGGGCACATAAGTACCGTTGCAAGGGCCTCTCCCCCTATCCGGTCTTTAAATAATCAGGCCTTCGATGTTGCTCATGTTAGGATGAGGTTCTCCTCCTGTTCCTAACATGGCCGTGGGGGCACATAAGGGCCGTTGCAAGGGCCTCTCCTCCCATCCGATCTTTAAATAACCTCATGTTAGGATGAAGTTCTCCTCCTGTTCCTAACATGACTGTGGGGGCACATAAGAGCGGTTATGAGGGCCTCTCCCCCCATCCGATCTCTAAATAATCGAGCCTTCGACGTTGCTCATGCTAGGATGAGGTTCTCCTCTTGTTCCTAACATGCTTAGTTTCGATTGTCGGAAAGAGCTACTCCCTGTCATTATGAGCTCATGCCAAAAGAAAAGATATGCAAATATGAAAGAAACTTTTATTTAAGGCAAAGTTATTGGTAATACATTCGTAGATTTTTCGAATCCCATAGTTGCGGAAGGTCTTCTCCCTGTCGGGGTCCTCCAGAGATGGAGTTGATGATCCCAATTGGAGGCCGATCATCAGGCTGCTCCTCCCTCGTTGATGGCTCCGGTTGTGGTAGGGCCCTCACTGATCTTCCCTACCTTCAAGCCGACGTCGAATGAATCTGTCAAGCCGACCTCGTCTGATGAGCTCCTCGATCTCGTCTCGGAGCTGAATGTACTCCTTCATATCGTGGCCGTGGTCACAATGATAGAGGCAGAACTTGTTAGGGTTGTACTTCTCGGGGTGTGTGCGCATCCTTTCTGACCTTGGCAGCTGCTCCTTGACCTCCATCAGCACTTGGGTTTTCGATGCATTGAGAGGGACGTAGCTGTGGAATCTTCCTGGGGGAGAGCCCTGCCGAACTCTACGGTCTGGGCTTCTCTGCCTATGAGCCCGGGGAGGAGTCTGGGCACGCTTGTGTCCGGAGGGAGTTCGAGAATGTGGCCGAGCTTCACTCGACCCTTTTTCAACTGTGAGTTTATTGGAGTCGCCCGCTTGCCGCTCCTTCGCGGCCTCCTCATCCTTCAGCTTGAAGGCTTCCTCTACTCGGGCATATCTTTCGGTTCGAGCCAGCAGATCAGCGAAGTCTCTGGGATACTTCTTTTTCAGAGAGAACAGAAGATCATTCTTTTGAAGACCGCTCTTTAGGGTGGCCATTGCAACCGATTGGTCCAGGTTTCGGACCTCCAACATGGCGGCGTTAAAATTGTTGACGTAAGTTCGGATGGATTCTCCCTCCTTTTGCTTGATATTGATGAGGGACTCTGAACCTCTCCAGGGATGTTGGCCACTGACGAAATGAGCAACGAATTGGTGGCTCATCTGATCAAAGGAGAAGATAGTACCTGGCTTTAGTGTCGAGTACCAATTTCTTGCTGCTCCCTTCAAGGTAGACGGGAAAGCTCGGCACAGGATGGCATCTGGTGCGCCATGGAGTAGCATCATTGTCCGGAAGGCCTCCAGGTGGTCAACCAGATCCGAGGTCCCGTCGTAGCTCTCGAATTGGGGGAGCTTGAAGTTTGACGGGATTGATTCCTGCATGATCATTTGAGAGAAAGGAGGGTCAGTGCAGATGTCCTCACCGTAAGCAGTGGGAGCATGGCGGAGCTCTTCGATCCATCAGTTCATCTCCCAGAATCTTTGGTCCAGGAGGTTCTCTCGACTGCGAGTCTCGAGGTTCCTCTGGTGGAACGGAGGTAGGGACTCTCCGAGGGTGGAATCATGATCGGACAGTGGGCTCTCCGCCTTCTGCTTTCCCTTTCCGGGGAAGATAGGGCGACTGGCCCAAGTGGTCCGCCTGATCGTCAAATTTTGGAACTCCGATGATGCTCTTTCCAGCCGCACTGATGCCTGCGGTTGCTGCGGCTGCTGCTGCATGGCCTGCACTGCTTCGGTGAGGCCCCTGACCTACTGAACCAGCAAGTCGAATTGCTCCATACCGATTGCCATTGCCAGAGGAGGAAGAGCCTGAGAAACTGGAGACGAGGTCAGAGCTTGTGGGGCTCGCTGAGATCTAGCCGTGGAGGCCGTGGATCGCCTGGTGGATACCTTTCGGGGAGGCATCAGGTGGAGATCTGACAGGAGAAGAAGGAGAAAATGTCAAAGAAGATAACCGAAGACAGTCCCGTTGAGTACTCCATTAAGAACAAGGATACTGCGAAGACACAGGATCCTTCCTCTAGCGCCAATTCTGTTGGTGCAGAATTCCACTGACGTCGGAGAAGCTGGAGTCGAGAGGATCGCATCCACCATCGGGACCTACACGGAAAGTCTAAACCGAAGTTGGGGGTGCTCCGGCAAGACCCTCCGACGCTCAAGTCAGTACTCTGTCTCAACAGAAATGGAGTACTCAAATGGGATTTTAGCAGAGTTTCGAGATAGAGTTTAGAGCTTAGAGAAGAACGTATCTGGGGGTCCCTTTTTATAGACAGAGAGCATAACTGATTGACAGCAACGTTTGTAACTGCCTGGTAGTGGGCCATTCGGGGCCATGCGGAGTTTGTTACGAAGAGTAGTGGCATCAGGGGGCCGTTCAGGGCCACGTGGAGTTTGTTATGGAGAGTGGAGTGGTGTCCGTTGTCGCAATTTGCCAGAGAGTGGTGGAGCCACGTGGAATCTGTTACAAAGAGTGGAGTAGGGTAGTGGCCATTGTCGTGACTTACCAGAGAGTTCAGGCCTGACGGCTGAAGCTCGACTGGGATATCTGATGGGATGGAATGGCTCTCTGTCTCAGCAATCCAGGAGAAGCTTGGATGTTTTTGAGGTTGTAGACGAGTCTACTGTTCTCGGATGCCTTGGGCACTGATTCTACAGGCGAAAGTCATCTGCTGTAGAAGCTCAGATGGAGACTTTCTGTTGGTGAAGTTCGGTAAAAGTCCAATTGCCAGAGAAGTCCGTCTGGGATTTGCCTGATGTGAAAGCTCATCTGAAGATTGTCCACCGAAGAGGTCCAGTTTCATGAGGAATCCGGCAAGGGGTCATCTGACAGTGGAGTTTGGATGGCGTTGTGGAGGTTTGTCCGCTGGAGGAGTCTTGAGGACACTGTGGAAGGTCGAACGTTGGAGGAGTCCGAAATTCAATTCTGCTGTATTCCAGCTTTTGTAGGAGTCTGAAAGGAGTCCGCTTATTGTAGAAGCTCGGACGAAGATCGATTGTCGTGGAAACTCGGATGGAGACTTCTTATTGTAGAAGTCCCACTGCTGGAGAAGCTCAGATGGAGACATCTTATTGCAGAAGTCCCACTGCTGGAGAAGCTCGGTCATTGACGAAGTCCGAAAGAAGTTCGGAGCAAAGATCCGACTGGTGGAGCCTATCCGTTGTAGGAGTTCGTCTATGATCCATCCATTGTAGAAGTTCGGATGGAGTCTGACTCTTGTAGGAGCTCGGATGAAGTCTGCTTGCAATAGAAGTTTGGGGCAGAGATCCAGTTCTTGTAGGAGCTCGGATGAAATTCGAAAGGCGATCGACCGCCGTAGAAACTCGGATGGAGTCTAGCTACTGTAGAAGTCCTGCTATTGGAGAAGTTCGGACATTGACGAAGTTCGAAAGAAGTTTGAAGTAAAGTCGTTCGTGGCCGGAAGAAGTCTAGAAGAGATTCGGAGAATGGTCGATCACTATAGAAAACCAGCTGATAGTGAAGCTCAGAAATCATTTGGAGCAGTCTGGTATATGAGTGGAGGAGCTCATTATCGGAGAAGTCCGGATGGTATTATGGAAGCTCGGATGGTTGAGGGAGTTCAGAAAGATGCCACACAAGATCGGAAGCCGGAAGAGCGCTGGAAGGGTCGGCTTTTTACAAACTTCGGCTGGGGGTATTTCATACCCAATAGCACTTAAAGAAGGGAATTAAAAACAAGAAAGAGGTTTTGAAAAAGATTGTTCAAGCATTCATTTCAGCCCTAACAAAAGAGTCCTCTTGAAGTTAAAGAAGCTTTTATTTCAAGTTCACCAACCTCTCAAGAGCTCACTCAAGTCTTCAACCACCTTGAGAAAAATCAGAAGAGCTTGCTTCTTATTATGTAAAGTATATTTAAAGCTTTATTCACTCATTAAAGGAGTTACATCTGTATTTCTATGCAATTAACTATCATACTCCTTTTGAGTTGTTATTTTTGTTTTGGAAGGGTTTCAAAATGTGAAAAGGTTGATCTGAACCTTGAATCGGATTGTATTAGATTGGCTTGTACCCAGAAAATAAGTGTTCTAGCTTGGAATAGCTAGAGTCGGAGGTTTCGATGTTATATTTAGGTTGAATATAGTTTAGTGGATTTGAATTCCCAAGTAGGAGCTTGGGGAGTGGATGTAGGTGCAAGGTTGGCACCGAACCACTATAAATCTTCTTGTTTGTGTTGTATTTACTTGCTCTCCTTTTAAATTTTTTTATCCTCTTACATTCTTGCATCCAACTTCTACACCTTGCATAAATTACACTCTCCATACTTATCTTGCTCATTGTTAAATATTCTTCATAGTTGTAAGTTAAGTTTAAATTTTTTAAAAATTCAATTCACCCCCCCCCTCTTGGGTTGCATAGCTGGGCAACACAAATAAAATTTTAGATTTATGTATGCATCTATATTTCACATAATTATGAACTAGAAACTGTTCTAGAATAAAATTCAAATCTATGCATGTTTTGACATATCAACCATATATTCTAAAATTAAATCTAAAATAAATTTTAGATTCAAAATATTTATCTATACATCTCATGTATCAAGAAAAAATTAAAATTTAAAACTCTTTTCAAAACATGTATGTCAGTTTCATGCATATGAAACCCAAAGCTTTGATACCACTGTTGGATTTTCTATGTTAGGGCATGATGTATGTTTCAATTTTTTTTTTAAATATAGTAGTGGAAGAGAAGATTAAAACTCTTTTTGATCTATATCATACATGCATAAAATATAAACCACAAGGATCTACTTCATATGCTGAAATTGAATATATACTGAAATTTAACATGTGATCAAATCACATAACTGTTTCGTAATTTCTTTCTTCAAATCTAAATTTGAAAGAGAAGAGAATCTTTCTTAGATATATAAGTACCCAGTCTCTATGCATATCCACTCAAGATTAGTCTGGAATAGCCCTCTTAAAATTGATTTTTTTTTTCCAAAAGAAATCAGCTTGCGAATCTGAATGAAGCCTGGATTGCGATCAACTCTTTGATCTTTTTCTTGATCTTCTTCTTCTCTTCTTCTCTTGCTTTTCTTCCCTTGATTATGGTACTACCTTGGACTAGAAACCAGCACATAAGAGGATGCCCAACAGCCTTTGGACGTGGAGGAAGAAGAGATGCCCAACACTTGGGCATTGATGCTCCAAGGGAGAAGAGAGGGAGAGGAGAAGAGAGGGGGCGTGGGGCTCTCTAAGAGGGGGTGTGGGCCGCTGGTTGAAGTTCCTAGAGATCTTAGGGGAGGTTCCTATAAATAGGCATAAGGTTTGAATCCTATTCAAAATCAAACAAGTACTTATTATAAGTCTTATTTGCATTAGGTTTTCTTATAAGTTAAGTTATTTAACTTCCTTTAGGAAACCTATTAGGCACCAACAATTGGAGCCCTTGCACTCACAAAATCACACCCCCTTTTGCACCTAAGGGATGCCCCATAAAGGATCCACACACCCTCTAATAGGTGGAGATGCCCAACTTGATCAAATCAAGTGACATCCAATCAAAACTATCAAAAAAATTAATTAAGGACTTGCACCTTTAATTTATTTGATCCAAAATCTTAGGCACCTAATAATTAGAGCTTAATGAATCTAATTCATTTAGATTATTAACAGATAATTAATTTTAAATTAATTTTATCAAATAAAAAATTCAAACGTAAAAAAAAAATTGGGTTCAACTATGTGCTAGCAAGGTTACCCTAAACCAAATAAGATTTTTCTAATTCTAATTGAGATTTCATAAGTCCAATTACTTTTTAGATCTAATCTCTTTGTTGTATGACCCTATAGGTTCAATTCTATCTGGTAATGAGATATACAATGATCTCTATCATAGTATCATTGAAACTCTTTTCAATGGATCGGAATAATTTTACTCTAACTCATTAAGGATTGTCGATCCTGAATAATGCTAGTGAGCTCTCACAATCCACCAGTGATACCTAGCAGTATGTAGTGGCAATCTAGTAAAATCAAAAATGAATCTCAAGATATAGTTAACGTATGATTCAATCTTTTTATTATGAGTCTTGATTAGATGACAGATCATGGATAAATCGTCAAACTTCATCATCAGTCATATGATAGATTCGACTAGCTCAAGTCTAATTGTGATCTTTATGAAAAATTTTTTCCATCAATCACACTATTGTGGCTATAGACTCTCAAACTTATCCTCTAAAATTCTATAAAACTACTCTCTATTAAGATCGATAGATTCCATATTGATATGCGTGCTAGTCCTACAGTGGATTAACTATAACCAATATCTACTATAAGGGCTTATTGAGATTGTATTTATGTGTCAGTCAAACTCCAGCAGTCTCACTGCGAGTAGTCATACTATCTTAGGTCAAAAGATCATTCACACAACTACAGCATCGAGACAATCACTGACGATCTAGTACAAATTCATGTGATCTCTCATATGATCATACTCACTACTAGTTGTTCTCTAACAACTACCCACACTTGTCGCTCAGTGTCTCCATACTGTAGACTAGAGACTAATCTATCTCGAAGAAAGTAATCCGTGCACCGATATATCCAGATCGATCACCATCTTTATGATAATACTATGATCAGGGGTATTTAAGAATTAAATACATGTCTCTAATTCTCAACACTTTGAGAATATGTATTGAAAAGTTAATTTCATGGATGATTCAAGGACACATCACACTTGAATAAAAAATAAACTTATCTTTTTATTGATCAAATCAATGTATTAAGTATAAAATTATATCCTACATTTATTACAATATGTAAGCCATATTGACTTCTAGGACATACATCTAATAGATCACACTTAGTGTAAGTTATTCTCTAACAACCACCCATACTCTCACCTCAGGTCCCTACACTGCAGATCCGAGACTCATCTACCCACAAGAGAGGTAAACAGTGCACCAATCTTAAATAGATTGATCACTATTCTCTATGACGATCCTTTGATCAAAAGTATTTAGAAACTAACCACTAATTAATATATATCTCAAATTTTCAATACCTTAAAAATATACAAAAATCATCTTTGTTAATTTCTAGGATAAATCATGGACATATAAACATGATTGAAAATAAAAAATTTCCTTTATTAATAAAAGTATTATAAGTATAATGATAAGTTCTGAAAATATAAAATATGTCAGCTAATAATTGGCTTCTAGGGCACTCATCTAATAATAGCAAGTCGACTCGAGTGCGTATCCTCAAAAGAAGATTGACAGACTAGCAAAGCCTATCATGGATCGAACTATGTCCTATAGGATTTGATTCCTTTTTATTGAGATGTTATTATACTGTGGTGTCCCTAGAGGGATCCATTATGAGAGAATCTCATTCTCTCCTAGATATGTCATAAACTCATCAGAGAGGTATTCACCTCTTCAGTCAGATCGAAGAGTTTTAATACTCTTTTTAGTTTATTTCTCTACCTCATTACAGAACCATTTGAATATTTTAAATGATTCAGACTTATGTTTCATCAAGTAGACATACTCATACCTAGATAGATCATTTGTGAAAGTAATAAAATAGTGATGTCCACCTTTGGCACTAGTGTTCATAGGTCCGCATATATCAGTATGTATTAGACCTAGAATATTGCTGGCTCGTTCACCTCTTTCTGTAAAAAGTGACTTAATCATCTTTCTAAGAAGATAAAACTCATAAGTGGATAATGATTCACAATCATTGACTTCGAGGATTCTCTCTTGGGTCAATCTGTTTATCCTGCTCTTGGTAATATAACCTAGCCTACAATGCCAAAGATAGGCATCAGAGACATTATCAAACCTAGGGCGTTTATTCGATGTGTACATTATACTAGACCATGATACAATATAAATGTCATTATTCAATTGTCTATTCATCACACTAACCAGAATGATATCACAAGAATTTTTTTTTATTAAAATTTCATAACTTTCTTTGGCCAAAAGACCTACAGAAATTACATTCAATAAAAATGAAGGATAGAAGTCGGATCACGCAGGAATTTCATGCATGCATTTAAAAATTTTTAACGAAAAAATATTAAATTAAACTATTTAATCTATAAATATATACATAAGATCTAATCTTAAAACTCCTACAAATAGATTTATAACATAAAGTTATATGCATAAAAATCTAAATATAATATTACAAGCGTTTAAACAAGAAAAGCAATTAAAGATAGATCTAATCTACCACTTCTAGGATTCCAAACCCAATATCTGAGCATAGATAGCCGATCTCCATAATTAAGAATATAGATCTAAAAGTTCTCCCTAGTCGCTCGCAGCCGCATAAGCATCCGACCTCTACAGATGGTCCACATGAAGTCCTCAGACCGATTAGCCCTCCATAGGAGTGCTAGCTCGTGCAGTCGGCTTCGGATGGTAGATCTGATTTGATCTCTTCCTTCGATCATCTCAAACTTTTTTGATATTGAAGATGGATTAGAGGAGATGATGGATGGTAGAGAAAAATATGATGAAGACTCTCTTCTCTTTAGTTTTTCTCTCACCAAAAATTCTAGAATAGTTTTAGGTTGCTCACTCGAGAGGAGATTGGTCTCCTCTTTTGTTGATGCCAAGAAAGAAGGAAACCCATCAAAACCTCACACCCCAAAGAAGTATTTTTGACTCTCTTTCTCTCTAGTATCTCATGGTGAAAAGCTCTCTTTGTTTGGCACACAAAATTATGGCCTTTTTATGGTTGTCGCACAAACCAGATAAGACAGGATAAAGGCTAGAGTTTGTTGCAATTCAGACTATTTTGAATCTCAATTTGACTCTAACTTTTTCTAATCCTTATCTGACTTAAATAGGGACTTATCAAAGAAAATTAGACATAAAAAACTATCAAAAAGACTTTTTTTCTTATACACAATGAGCCTCTTCAAAAATAGCCAATGTGTGGAAGGATATGGATAAGATTTTAAGTTGAAATTCAAATCATTTTGAATTTAAATCAAAACTAACCAATTTCTTTCCTTAATGGGTGATAAAAAAAGGGTAATTTTTTGGTTTTCTCATGTATAAATTGATTTTGTATGGTGAAAAAAGGTGTGAGACAATTTGGATGGTGCAAGGGAGAGAGTCCCACTCATTTGGGACTCTAAGGTTTAACCAATTGGATTTCTTTCAAACCCAATCCAATTAGATCCAAAAAAAATATGACGAACCTAATATAATTAGACTTCTACAATCTTAATTAAATTTGATCAAATTAATAAATTAATTAAGTCATAAAACCGATCAAATTAAGATTATTTCTTTCTTACCGATTAGGTCATCTCATAACCTAATCAAATTTGACCTGATTGAATCCAATTCAATTAAACTTGATCCAGACTTTAATGCTCAATCAAATTAAGCTAATTAGTAATCTAATCACTAATTAATCCTTCATTAATGATAGAGTTCAAGTCTAATGGGACTCTTCAGCAGAGTCTCCTTCCAGTGGGACTCTTCAGTAAAGTCTCCATCCAGTGGGACTCTTCAGATTAACCATATGATTGGAGTGAAATTTTTATTGTGTGTGACCTCATAGATTCAAACTTAAGTTGATAGTATAAAAATTGATTCTTGTACCAATCAGAGTAACCATCTAGCAATGGTGCCTGATGTCTGGATCGGCTGAATGTATGTAAAGCAACATTCAAGAACCTATTTGGACATAGTTATCATATAATTCATCCTTTTGATCCTTGATGCTAGGATGACTTAAAGTTTAAATTATCAACTCTTAATAGTATATCCCTTATGTGTCTCAACCTAATAAATCTTATGACTCCTCATAAGGATTTCCCTGGCCAAGATCTTACTAAATTAAAACACAAAGCATTCTCTCCAATCTCTTGGAGATCTTGACTGTCATATCGACTTCATAAGTACTTGACTATACAAAAATTTTTCGATCCCGAATTAGAAATTCAGGTAGTCTAATACCAAAGCACAGTGAGTTACTTACAAATCACTGTGGTGATCTCAGATCAGAGGGACAGTTATATCCATATCCCTTCGGAGTAATTTTTGACAGCAGAGTGCTCGAAAGTTGATCATGTTCAGTAAAATATACTCTTATATTTCACCTGTATGTCATACTAGCATCTCCACGCTCTTTGGTTAAGAAGACGACCAACGATATATGGCACACAATGACCTATACTTGATATGTCTATCATCTTAGTAATTGTATATCATTTAGTCGTGAACTCATTTAAGGACTAAACGATAAATCTTTCTTTATCAATTTAAAATAGTCCTAAAAACTTTCATCATAACACAGACATTCGATATTGATGATGTACAAGCTTATGATGAAAATTATTAAATAAATATTTTATTAATTAATTCATATATAATTATATCAAATAGCACAACCATCAACAGGCTAACGATTGGCTTTGAGACACATTTTTCAACAACTCTCATTTATACTAAAATCAATCGGTACAGTATCGTATACTCATCTTCATTTTATGATCTTTGAACTCTTTTACCGCAAGGGCTTTAGTTAATGGGTCGATCAGTTTCTCCTTTCTATCGATTTTCTGAAGGTCGATGTCACCTCAATCCATGATTTTTCAGACCAAGTGGAAGCGACGCAGAATGTGCTTGGTTTGCTAACATGTCTTTGGTTCTTTCACTTGAGCAATGGCGCTAGTGCTGTCATAGTTCAATAAGATGGGGCCATTAAGGGAGGGTGCCACTCCGAGCTTGTTGATAAATTTTCGTAACCATACAGCTTTCTTCACAGCATCGAATATCGCGATATATTCTGTCTTGCAAGTAGAGTCGACCACAGTGTGCTGCTTAGACCTCTTTCAGCAGATTACTCCATCATTCAGGGTATAAATATATCTCGACACGCTCTTGCTGTCATCATGATCCGACTGAAAACTGAAGTCTGTAAATATCACAAGTTTTAAGTTAGATTCTCCATAGATAAGCCACTGATCTTTAGTATTTTTCAAATACTTAAGGATATCTTTACGACCTTCTAGTGGTTCTCATCTGGATCAGACTAGTACCTACTCACTACCCCTAGTGAGTATGCCACTATTGAAAAATATGTTCCAAAGTCAATCGTTAGATGATTGTGCTCATCTTGTAAACTGTATATAAATTTTTATTAATAAAAGTTATTTGATATTTTCATTACAAATTAATTATCTTTGAACTTCTATGTTGTAATGAAGTCCTTAAGACTATATATATTAATCGACAAAGGAGGATTTATCATTAAGTCCTTAAAATTGTTCGCGATCAAATGATACTTTATTACTAAGATGATAGCGATATCAAGTGTAGGTCGTTGTGTGCTATATGAGTTGGTTGTCCTCATAACCAAGGAGTGTGAAGACACTGTTATGGCATGCAGATGGAATGTAGAAGTATATTTGCATTGAACGTGACCATGTGCCAAGCACTTTGTGTTGGAAAGGGTGCAGGGTTTCATGCATGAATTTTAAAATATTTTTGAAATATAACGCAGTAGAACATGTAAATTAAATAATTTAATCTACAAATGCATGTAATCAAATTACTAAACTCTATAATTAAAACTTATAACATATCATATTACATTTATAAATCAGAAAATAAAAGCTTTGGTATTGATCAAATCAATACCCTAGATCTGAAATAGTTTCAGATCTAAAATCTAGATCACATCTAGATAAGCGAAGAGATCAGATCTCTTACCTTCATACAGGTTGAGAACTCTATGGTTGATTTCTTTTATTATCTTTGGAGCCACACATGCATCTGACCTCTACAGATGATCCACATGAGGCTGCAACAAAATCGAAGGTTCATCAAATGAAGATCCGCTCGAAGTGCAAGCTTCTTGCAGATCCCTCTGGAAGGTTAATCTAAAAAATATTCTTTAGATCTCTTGGTCATTCCAAGAGATAAAGAATATGAGGAGAAATAAGGGAGAAGTCAAACTCTTCAACCTCCATAAAATCAGAAATAATCTACAAAAAAAAGGGTCATAAGAGAATATAGTTCTTCTCTTTCAGTACTTCAACGATTGATGTCCCGAAAACATCTCTATGCTAGGACATGAGAAGACCTTCTTCTCTAAATATTTTCCTAACTTTCAGATCTTATGATATCTAATTTTTTTCATAGAGAAATCTCATGATTTATAGAGAAGAAGGATTCTAAAATAAACCTTAAGAAAAGACCTTCTTTTCTTCTTCTTCTCTCATCAGAACATGATCAAATCATGTCCAAAATTAGATCACCATGCTACAACTCATTGGAGTATGAATTCACCATGCCATCTCTCTTTCTCTTATAATATAAAAATATAAAATAAAGAGATAATAATCTAAAAAAAATAATAAGAGAAAATAATCTTCTCTCTTACCTTTTGTTTCTACAAGATATCAACTTTTGATCTCTTGATAGAAGACTCTTCTCCAAGGAATTTGATGCCTCAAACCACCCATTCCATCCTCTTTATCTCTCAGATTTTATCACATAAAAAACACAAAAAACAAAGAGAGAATAATATGAAAGAAAAACAATGAGAGAAGATAATCTTTTCTCTTACCTTTTTTCTCTACAAGACATCAACTTTTGATCTCTTAATAGAAGACTCTCCTCCATGGATATTGGAACCTCAAACTACCCATGCCATCCTCAATTTATTTTGGTTTTTTTTATCTATTTTTCATAAATTTTTGACTGCCTATTTCATCTCATATGGGGTGGCAACTTTATATATGGCAGATTAGGTCAAAAGACCTAATCAACAAAGAGTCCATGGGGCATCCAACTCTTGGATGCCCCTTGCCTTATCTATTTTGTGGAGAGCATGAAAATAACCTCAAAAGGGGTGACTAAAAGAAGGGATAAGGATGGAGGAAGTTGGCGCATGAGAGGAGGGAAGAGTCCTTGTGAAGAGGGACTCTTTCAAACAAAGGAGATAAATCTAAACCACTTTCCATAATTAACCAAATTACTTTTCATATTAAATCAAATCAAATCTGATTCAAATCTCTAGAATAAGTGGTGTGAGATTATATTTTTTAGACATGGATATCTTATAAAAATTATCTAGAAATAAATATGTGGCGTGGGCTTAGGGTTTCTTAGGTGGCGCAAGGGAGAAGATAGAGTCCTAGTCTAACTAGGATTCTTATGTAGACTAGGTCGAGTTCTTTGAACCCAATCTAAATTAATTATAATCTAATTAATGATGATCCTAGTTCATCTATGAGTCCAATTAAATTAGATTAAATCATATTTAATTTTGATTTAAATCCTAACTTAATTAGAAATTAGGTGCATACAAGTCCTAGTCGAACAGGAACTTGTTCTCCCTTGCAACTGGCTTATCCAATAAACTAATTAGACTTAATCTAATTAAATATAAACTAATTATAATTAAATAAAATTTAATTAAACTTGATCTCAGTCTAATTGCTCAATCAGATTGAGCCAATTAGCAATCCAATTTCTAATCGATCCTCCTGCAATACTTGCATTAGGTCAAACATCAATCACATTGATCGTTTAACCTTAGAACGATTCTCAATCATCGATTAACCATCTGATTAGATTACAACCTCTTATATATGTAATCCTATAGGTTTGAACCTAAGCCGATAGCATAGAAATAAATTTCTATACCAGTCAAAGTAACCATCTAGCAATGGTTCCCGACGTCCAGATAGATCGAATGTATGCAAAGCAATATTCTAAGAATCCTGACCCATGGTTATCATATAATTCATCTTTTTGACCAATAATGCTCAAGATGACTTCGAGTATACTATCAACACTTATATAAGTCATCTCTATTATGTTTCAAAATTTTATAAATCTCGTGACTCCTCACGAGGATTACCCAAGCCTAGGTTTTGCTAAATTGAAACACAACGAGACATTCTCTTCCTGAAGTTAATCGAGAGTGATCAATCCCATCTTGACTCACACACCGACTTCACAAGTACTTGACTATATCCAAAAATCTTTCGACCCTATATTAAAAATACAGGCAGTTCAGTACCAAAGCACAGTGAGTTGCTTGCAAGTCACCGTGGTGATCTCAGATCGGAGGGACACTTATACCCATTGGCCTTAGCTAACTACTCTTGATAGTAGAGTGTTACATTGGTCACGTTCAATGCAGATGTACTCCTACATCTTACCTGGATAGCATACCAGTGTCTCCACACCATTTGGTTACGAGGACAATCAACGCATATGGCATACAGCGACCTACACTTGATAAGTTATTGTCCTTATTAATAACTTATCATTTAATCGTGAATAATTTAAGAATCATTCGATAAATCCTTCTTTATCGATTGATTGTGGTTCTAAGAACTTCATCATAATTTAGGAGTTCATTTAAGGAAGATAGAACTTTTATGACGAACCTGCTAAATAACTATTATTAATATATAATTTATATACTAATTCTAATCATCTACCACTTAGATGATTGACTTTAGGACATATTTTCCAACAACTCTCACTTATACTAAAGCCAATCAGAATGATATCAAATATCCTATCTTCCACTTGAGTTCGTAGAACTGCCCAGTTCTGAGGTCTTAGCAAATGGATCGATCAAGTTCTCCTTTTTCATCGATCTTCCAAAAATTGATGTCATCCTGATCTAAAATCAAAAGTGATAGCAATAGAGAGTATGCTGGTCCTTTGGTTCTTTAGCCAGATTTATGGCTGCAGTGCAACAATAGGACTAGACCATCAGTGGAGGGTGCCACTCCCAATCTGCTAATGAAGCTCAGTAACTATACAGCTTACATAGTAGCATCATATGCTACGATGTACTCTACATCACTAACTTAGTAGGCTAAAGTATCCTGCTTGAAACCTTTCTAGCAGATTGCACCTACATTTAGGGTATGATCCGATACTTTTTTTTGTCATCTTGATCTGACTGAAATCGAAACATCCATATGTTTAAAGTCAGTATTTCCATATTTGAGTCACTGGACTTTAGTATTTTCCAAATACTTAAGGATTATCCATATAATCTTCCAGTGGTTCTTACTTAGATCAGACTGGTATATGCTCACTACCATTAGTGAGTATACCATATCTGATCTTGAACATGGAGAAATTAGATGACACCTAAACCTTTATTCTTTGCAATGCTGGAATGTCATTCCCGATTAAGAGAATTTCATCCACAGACAATATAAGGAATAACACTACAAAATATTTTGCCCACTTATAAATGCAGGGTTCCTCTTTGTTCATAACAAAGACATATGTTCAAAATGTATATTCCAACTCTAGGATAATAGCAAAAATGGGCTTTATAGGTCTCCACTTTCCTACCTACGCTACTCTGATCTTTTTGAAAAATCCATTCACACCTAATGGGTTCTATCCATTCAGGTGAATCATCTAGTGTCTATACACTATTGATTTTCATGGACTTCAATTTGAATTTAATGGCTCCAAGCCACTTCTCAGAGTTAGACCACTGTATTGCATCCCTATAGGTGATCGGATCCTTGTTAATCTCATCGAGCTAAATAGGATCGCCATCCCAGACCTAGACACTAAAGTGTCTGTCTAGCTAATGCGGTACTCTACCAGATCTCCTTAAAGGTGTTACTTTAATGGGCTCTGAGTTTGATCTAATCAAATCTGATTCTATAGGTTTACTAGATTATGTCGTTTCATTTTCTACCAGTCAAACTTCCAAGTTCAACTTGATAGGCATCAGTTTCTTCTCTAAGAAACTCCTTTCCAAAAGGAATGTCCTACTGCTGATGAGCATCTTATATTCTTCAGCATGATAGAATTAGTAACTCTTAAACACCTATTGGATCAAGAACCAAGTTTATCTGTATGCAAACCTTTGACATAGGCCGATCAACTCCAAACCCAAAGGTGAGAGAGTCTAGATCTATGCCTGTTCCATATCTCATATGAAATTTGCACAACAGACTTACTCCGTATATTTTTAGAGTAAAACAGGTAATCACATAAGAGCACAATCCTGAAACAGGCAGAGAAGTGAATCCTATTGTGGATTGAACCATGTCTAACAAAGTTCAACTTCTCCTTTCAGATACACTGTGTTTCGAAAAGGAATCCACTGAGAGAGAATCTAATTCTCTCTTAGATATGTCATAAACTCACTAGATAAGTATTCACCTCCTCGATCTGATCGAAGAGTTCTAACACCATATCCAGTTTGTTTTAATCTTTCATTATTGAATCATTTGAACATTTCAAATGATTCAGTCCAGATGCACCCATGCCCAGATAGGTCATCTGTAATAAAATATTAATATCTTCCTCTAGCACTTAAGTTCACAGGTCTACATACATCACTATGTATGAGACTTAGAACTTTATCAGCTCCTTTACCTTTTTCATTAAAAGGTGATTTTGTCATCTTTCTTAAAAGACAAGACTCGCAGGCTATCAATGATTCACAATCATTGATGTCAAGATTTTTCTCTCAAGCTAATCTGTTTATCCTATTCTTGTCAAGGTGACTAAGCCAAAGATAGACATCCATGACATTATCTAACTTGGGTGTGTACATTACACTTAATAGGTTGTGTAAAAGTTAAACATTATTTTTTTATTGTCCATGTGTTATTGTAACATTATTCATAATAATATCATAATAATCTTTCTTTATTAATGAATAATGATTATCTTTGGCCAAAAGACCAACAAAGATTACATTCATTATAAACAATGGACAATAGTAATAATTACTCTAAATGATAATATTTGAAAATAAGCTCTATAATTCCTATAGTTTGAATTAGAATAAGACTTTCATCCCTAACATTCAAGAATTTCTCTCCATTTTTAAACATTCCACTTACTTGTAGTCCTAGCAATAAATTGCATAAGATCATGGTATCTAATACCTAGGTAGTGGAATTACATAGAGAAACTTTAAGGTGTTATTATATAACATCCTTGATAAGCAACTCTTGCTCCTTTCTCTTATTCAGCCAATTATGGTCAAGGGATGCAAGACAATTCTTCTTCCTATGATCCTGCTTCTAGTAGAAGCAACATGCCTGATTTGGATCAATTTTGGACTAACTATTTTGACTAGACTAAGAAGCCCCAATATGAACCCATTCGTACTGCTGAACCAAATTCAACTTTTGATACTAATTAACAAAGTTGGATCCCATAAGTCATCACTATCTAACAGCGATTGGAGCAATTAAGGTTTAGCCTTATTTTGAGAAAAGAGAACAATGACCTAATGTATATGAATTATTTTAAGCCTAGAGACTTGGACTTTAGTCTCAAGATTCTTTCACTATTTTATTTAAATTGGTAGCCTCTACCTCCAATTCGAAGAATTACTTTAATTTTTTAGTTGGTACAAGAATCTCATAGACTACACACAAGCCTGACTTTGGTCGGCCAACCCATCTGCATCTATAGGTAGGTTCATTAATCAATTGTTTCTCCAAACAAC
Organism: Elaeis guineensis; assembly: GCF_000442705.2. NCBI lineage: Eukaryota > Viridiplantae > Streptophyta > Magnoliopsida > Arecales > Arecaceae > Elaeis > Elaeis guineensis. The sequence continues at coordinate 79,883,320 of NC_025997.2, forward strand.
TTCTAGTTATTTAATTTTATCCCAGAAACCTAATCAGTAGGCTTTGGCCACCACTGTAAGGATCCAGTTAGGTCCAACCATTAACATGACCATACTTGGTGTATCTAATCAACGAATGATTAAGCCCAACTTTGGTTGGCTAATCTAACCACCATTAGAGAGATACTTCTAAGTCGTCATATGATGAGTGATAATTTCATTAGTCAACAAGCACCAGGCCTTTGGGTCTGTAATGATTATTGAGTTAATGGATCCATTATCAAACACCTTAATGGGAGGCTATGACTCAGTTATCTCTATAACTTTGTCATTTTAAGGACCTAATAATTTTAGAGGATTTAAAATTTTTAGTGATTTAAGGATAGAAAGGACATGGACCAATTTGCTCCCACTGACTTCATCAAGTCAAGTCCTCCCACTGACTTCTCAAGTCATTAACAAGGACTAGGATCAAATTTGGTCTATGGGCACCTAGATCAGTCTCACTGAATGAAATCAGACTCACTGATTTCCTATGTGACATGGGTTAGCACGAATCAATGAGCAACCTAATCAAGACCTGATTAATCACATTGGCCAGATAAGTATGATCGATGGGAGGGTCTGCCAAAGCTTGCCTTAGACACCATAAGAAATGGCCAGGTAAGCGGGCTGCCAATTAAAAACCACCGATCAGATTTACCTTAGACACCAACTGGTTTATCAGTTTTGATTTGGTTTGCCTAAAGACTCGGGCTCAACTGCTGAGCTACGATCAGTGTCCATTTGTTAGATATATGGACTTTGATCAACTACAACTATTGAAGTGATCTATAGAAATGACCTAATCCTAATTAACTTTTAATTAGATTTGATTAATTTTTTAACTTAGTCTATATTTAATATAACCCTAGGTGTAACCCAGTTAATGACCTGATCAAAGCTAACCCATTATCCTTTAACCCATGTTTTATGAAATTATCATAGGATCTTTAAATCACAAACCTAGATCGTAAATAATCACTTAATTCTTTTAATTAAGTTCATGGCTGAGGGTTGGGGTTCGGCATTTTGAAATCTATTTTCAATTTTTGAAAGGTTTAATACAATCTAGTGTTGTTTCACTAAATAGGTCGACTCATTTCAAAAATGGGTCGGCTTATTTTACTAACAAACACTAATTGTAGGTTAAAATAATTAAATTCAGTCTACTTTTCAGTCGAGCTGGCATGCTAGTCGAGCCGGCCCGATTAGCAAACAGAACCTTCACAAGATCCTGTTCTTGGCTGATTTTAATCTATATACATTACATAAAAAAATTCATGAAATGAAATAGACCTAATCTAAAACATTCACAATAAGATTCATTTAAACCTTTTTCAATTTTCTAGATCGTAACGTACCAGGACAACCTTTGCACTGTAATGGGTAAACCTTATAGCAGGACAACCTACAGTCCGTGCGATCATTATTTTATTTTTTAAATTTATTTTGATGCAATCATGAACATGTTATAAAAGAACCTAGATGCTCTGATACCACTGTTGGAAAGGGTGCAGGGTTTCATGCATGAATTTCAAAATATTTTTGAAATATAACATAGTGAAAAATATAAATTAAATAATTTAATCTACAAATACATGTAATCAAATTACTAAACCCTACAATTAAGACCTATAATATATCATATTATATTTATAAATCAAAAAATAAAAGTTATGGTTTTGATCAAATCAATACCCTAGATCTGAAATAGTTTTAGATTTAAAACCTAGATCACATCTAGATAAGAGAAGAGATCAGATCTCTTACCTTCATGCAGGTCGAGAACTCCATGATTGATTTTTTTTATTGCCTTCAGAGCCACACATGCATCCGACCTCTACAGATGATCCACACGAGGCTGCAACAAAATCAGAGGTTCATCGAATGAAGATCCGCTCGAAGTGCTAGCTTCTTGCAGATCCCTATGGATGGTTAATCTAAAAAATATTCTTCGGATCTCTTGGGCATTCTAAAAGATAAAGAATATGAGGAGGAATAAGAAAGAAGTCAAACTCTTTGACCTCCCTAAAATTAAAAATAATCTATAAAAGAAAAAGGTCCTAAGAGAAGACAGTTCTTCTCTTTCAGTACATCAACAATTGATGTCCCGAAAACATCTCTATGCTAGGACATAAGAAGACCTTCTTCTCTAGATGTTTTCCTAACTTTTAGATCTTATGATATCTGATTTTTCTCATAGAAAAATATCATGATTTATGGAGAAGAAGAATTCTAAAATAAACCTTAAGAGAAGACCTTCTTTTCTTCTTCTTCTCTCATCAGAACATGATCAAATCATGTCCAAAATTAGATCACTATTCTCCAACTCATTGGAGCATGAATTCACCACACCATCCCTCTTTATCACTCAAATTTTTATTACATAAAAATATAAAATAAAGAGAGAATAATCTGAAAAGAAAAACAATAAGAAAAAATAATCTTCTCTCTTACCTTTTGTTTCTACAAGAGATCAACTTTTGATCTCTTGATAGAAGACTCTTCTCCAAAGAATTTGATGCCTCAAACCACCCATTCCATCCTCTTTCTCTCTCAAATTTTATCACATAAAAAATATAAAAAACAAAGAGAGAATAATATGAAAGAAAAATAATGAGAGAAGACAATCTTTTCTCTTACCTTTTTTCTTTGCAAAACATCAACTTTTGATCTCTTGATAGAGTACTCTCCTCCATGGATATTGGTACCTCAAACCACCCATGCCATCCTCTTTTTCCTCTGATTTTTCTATCTATTTTTCACCAATTTTTGACTGCCTATTTCATCTCATATGGGGTGGCAACTTTATATATGGCAGATTAGGTCAACAGACCTAATCAACAAGGAGTCCATGGGGTGTCCAACTCTTGGACGCCCCTTGCCTTATCTATTTCATGGAGAGCATGAAAATAACCTCAAAAGGAATGATAAAAAGAAGGGATAAGGATGGAGAAAGTTGGCGCATGAGAGGAGGGAAGAGTCCTTGTGAAGAGGGACTCTTTCCAACAAAGGAGATAAACCTAAACCACTTTCCATAATTAACCAAATTACTTTCCATATTAAATCAAATCAAATCTGATTCTAATCTCTAGAATAAATGGTATGAGATTACACTTCTTACATGTGAATATCTCATAAAAATTATCTGGAAATAAATATGTGGCATGGGCTTAGGGTTTCTTAGGTGGCGCAAGGGAGAAGATAGAGTCCTAGTCTAACTAGGATTCTTTTGTAGACTAGGTCAAGTTCTTTGAACCCAATCTAAATTAATTATAACCTAATCAATGATGATCCTAGTTTAACTTGGAGTCCAATTAAATCAGATTAAACCATATTTAATTCTGATTTAAATCCTAGCTTAATTAGGAATTAGGTGCATACAAGTCCTAGTCGAATAGGGACTTGTTCTCTCTTGCAATTGGCTTATCCAATAAATCAATTAGACTTAATCTAATTAAATCCAAACTAATTCTAATTGAATCAAATTCAATTAGACTTGATCTCATCCCAATTGCTCAATCAGATTGAGCCAAGTAGCAATTCAATTGCTAATCGATCCTCCTGCAACACTTGCATTAGGTCAAACATCAATCACATTGATCGTTTAACCTTAGAATGATTCTCAATCATCGATTAACCATCTGATTAGGTTACAATCTATTATATGTGTAACCCTATACATTCGAACCTAAGTCAGTAGCATAGGAACCAATTTCTATACCAGTCGAAGTAACCATCTAGCAATGGTTCCCGACGTCCAGATAGGTCGAATGTATGTAAAGCAACATTCTAAGAACCCTGACCCATGGTTACTGTATAATTTATCTTTTTGACCAATAATACTCAAGATGACTTCGAGTATGCTATCAACACTCATATAAGTTATTTCTATTGTGTCTCAAAATTTTGCAAATCTCGTGATTCCTCACGAGGATTACCCAGGCCTAAGTTTTGCTAAATTGAAACACAGCGAGACATTCTCTTCCTGAAGCTAATCAGGAGTGGTCAATCCCATCTTGACTCACACACTGACTTCTCAAGTACTTGACTATATCGAAAAATCTTTCAAACCTATATTAAAACTATAGACAGTCCGGCACCAAAGCACAGTGAGTTGCTTGCAAGTCACCGTAGTGATCTCAGATCAGAGGGACACTTATACCCATTGACTTTAGCTAACTACTCTTGATAGTAGAGTGTTATATTGGTCACGTTCAATGCAGATGTACTCCTATATCTCACCTGGATGCCATACCAGTATCTCCACACCACTTGGTTACAAGGACAACCAATGCATATGGCATACAGCGACCTACACTTGATAAGTTATCGTCCTTGTTAATAACTTATCATTTGATTGTGAATAATTTAAGAACCATCCGATAAATCCTCTTTTATTGATTGATTGTGGTTCTAAGAACTTCATCATAATTTAAGAGTTCATTTAAGGAAGATAGAACTTTTATGATGAACCTGCCAAATAACTATTATTAATATATAATTCATATACTAATTTCAATCATCTACCACTTAGATGTTTGGCTTTAGGACATATTTTCCAACAACTCTCACTTGTACTAAAGCCAATCAAAATGATATCAAATATCCTATCTTCCACTTGAGTTCGTAGAACTGCTTAGTTCCGAGGCCTTAGCAAATGGGTCAGTCAAGTTCTCTTTTTGATCGATCTTTCAAAAATCGATGTCACCGTGATCTAAAATCAAAAGTGATAGCAATACAGAGTATGCTGATCCTTTGGTTCTTTAGCCAGATTTATGGCTGCAGTGCTACGATAGGACCATCAGTGGAGGGTGCCACTCCCAACCTGCTAATGAAGCTCAGCAACTATACAGCTTACATGGCAGCATCATATGCTACGATGTACTCTACATCACTAACTTAGTAGGCTAAAGTATCCTGCTTGGAACCTTTCCAGCAGATTGCTCTTACATTTAGGATATGATCCGATACTTTCTTGTTGTCATCTTGATCTGACTGAAATCGAAACATCCACATATTTAAAGTTAGTATTTTCATATTTGAGTCACTGGACTTTAATATTTCCCAAATACTTAAGGATTGTCCATACAATCTTTCAGTGGTTCTTACTTAGATCAGACTAGTATCTGCTCACTACCATTAGTGAGTATACCATATCCGGTCATGAACATTGAGAAATTAGATGACACCCAAATCTTTATTCTTTGCAATGCTGGAATACCATTCCTGATTAAGAGAATTTCATCCACAAACAACACAAAGAATAACACTATAGAACATTTTGTCCACTTATAAATGCAGGGTTCCTCTTTGTTCATAACAAAGACATAAGTTCAAAACGTATGTTCCAACTCTGGAATAATAGAAAAAATGGGCTTTATAGGTCTCCACCTTCCCATCTGTGCTACTCTGATCCTTTTGAAAAATTCATTCACACCTAATGGGTTTTATCTCTTCAGGTGAATCATCTAGTGTCTATACACTATTGATTTTCATGGACTTCAATTTGAATTTAATGGCTCCAAGCCACTCTCAGAGTTAGACCACTGTATTGCATCCCTATAGGTGATCGAATTTTTGTTAATCTCATCGAGCTCAATAGGATCGCCGTCTGAGACCGAGACACTGAAGTATCTGTCTAGCTAACGCGGTACTCTACCAGATCTCCTTAAAGGTGTTACTTTAATGGGCTTCGAGTTTGATCTAATCAAATCCATTTCTGTAGGTTTACTAGATTATGTCAGTTCATTTTCTACCAGTCAAACTTTCAAGTTCAACTTGATAGGCATCAGTTCCTTCTCTAAGGAACTCCTTTCCAAAAGAAATGCCCTACTGCTGATGAGTATCTTATGTTCTTCAGCATAATAGAATTAGTAACCCTTAAACACCTATTGGATGAAGAACCAAGTTTATCTGTATGCAAACCTTTGACATAGGCCGATCAACTCCAAACCCAAAGGTGAGAGAGTCTAGATCTATGCCTGTTCCATATCTCATATGGAATCTGCACAATAGACTTACTCAGTATATTTTCAGAGTAAAATAGGTAATCACATAAGAGCACAATCCTGAAACAGGCAGAGAAGTGAACCCTATTGTGGATTGAACCATGTCTAACAAAGTTCAACTTCTCCTTTCAGATACACTGTGTTTCGAAAAGGAATCCACTGAGAGAGAATCTAATTCTCTCTTAGATATGTCATAAACTCACTGGATAAGTATTCGCCTCCTCGATTTGATCGAAGAGTTCTAACACCTTATCCAGTTTGTTTCAATCTTTCATTATTGAATCATTTGAATATTTTAAATGATTCAGCCCAGACGCACCTATGCCCAGATAGGTCATCTGTAATGAAATATTAATATCTTTCTCTAACACTGAAGTTCACAGGTCCACACACATCACTATGTATGAGACTTAGAACTTTATCAGCTCCTTCACCTTTTCCATTAAAAGGTGACTTTATCCTCTTTTCAAGAAGACAAGACTCACAGGCTATCAATGATTCACAATTATTGATGTTGAGATTTCCCTCTCAAGCTAATCCATTTATCCTGTTCTTGTCAAGGTGACTAAGCCAAAGATAGACATCCATGACATTATCTAACTTGGGTGTGTACATTACACTTAATAGGCTGTATAAGTTAAATGTCATTTTCTTATTGTCCATGTGTTATTGTAACATTATCCATAATAATATCACAATAATCTTTTTTTATTAATGAATGATGATCACCTTTGGCCAAAAGGCCAACAAAGATTACATTCATTATATATAATGGACAATAGTAACAATTACTCTAAATGACAATATTTGAAAATAAGCTCTACAATTCTTAAAGTTAGGATTGGAATAAGACTTCCATCCCTAACATTCAAAAATTTCTCACAATTTTCAAACATTCCACTTACTTGTAGTCCTAGCAATAAATTGCATTAGATCATGGTATCTAATACCTAGGTAGTGGAATTACATAGAGAAACTTTAAGGTGTTATTATATAACATCCTTGATGAGCAACTCTTGCTCCTTTCTCTTATTCAGCCTATTATGGTTAAGAGAAGCAAGACAATTCTTCTTCCTATGATCCTGCTTCTAGTAGAAGCAACATGCCTGATTTGGATCAATTTTGGACTAACTATTTTGACTGGACTAAGAAGCCCCAATACGAACCCATTCATACTGCTGAATCAAATTCAACTTTCGATACTAATTAACGAAGTTGGGTCCCATTAGTCATCACTGTCTAACAGCGATTGGAGAAATTAAGGTTTAGCCTTATTTTGAGAAAAGAGAAAAATGACCTAATGTATATGAATTATTTTAAGCCTAGAGACTTGGACTTTAGTCTCAAGGTTTTCTCACTATTTTATTCAAATTGATAGCCTCTACCTCCAATTTAAAAAATTATTTTAATTTTCTAGTAGGTACTAGAATCCACATAGACTACACACAAGTCCGACTTTGGTCGGCCAACCCATCTGCATCTACAGGTAGGTTCATTAACCAATTATTTCTCCAAACAACTTCTAATAGTGGTCGGCCTCCACTGTAAAGATTCGGTTAGGTCCAACCATTAATATGACCATACTTGGTGCATCTATCTAACGAATGATTCAGCCCAACTTTGGTTGGCCAACCTAACCACCATTAGAGAGACACTTCCAAGTCATCATATGATGAGTGATAATTCCATTAGTCAACAAGCACCAGGCCTTTGGGTCTGCAATGATTATAGAATTAATGGACCCATTATCAAACACCTTAATGGGAGGCTATGACTCAGTTATCTCCATAACTTCGTCATTTTAAGGATCTAATAATTTTAGAGAATTTAAAATTATTAGTGATTTAAGGATAGAAAGGTCATGGACCAATTTGCTCCCACTGACTTCATTAAGTCAAGTCCTTCCACTGACTTCTCAAGTCATTGACAAGGACTAGGATCAAATTTGGTCCATGAGAAACCTAGATCAGTCTCACAGAATAAAATCAGACTCACTGATTTTCTATATGACATGGGTTAGCATGAATCAATGAGCAACCTAATCAAAACCTGATTAACCACATTGGCCAGGTAAGTATGATCGGTGGGAGGGTCTGCCAAAGCTTGCCTTAGATACCATAAGAAATGACCAGGTAAGCGGGCTATCAATTAAAAACCACTGGTCAGGTTTACCTTAGACACCAACTGGTTTATCAGTTTTAATTTGGTCTACCTAAAGACTCAGGCTCATCCACTGAGCCACGATCAGTATCCATTTGTTAGATATATGGACTTTGATCAACTACAACTATTGAAGTGATCTATAGAAATGACTTAATCCTAATTAACTTTTAATTAAATTTGATCAATTTCTTAACTTAGTCAATATTTAATCCAACCCTTGGTCTAACCCAGTTAATGACCTGATCAAAGCTAACCTATTACCCTTTAACCCATGTTTTATGAAATTATCTTAGGATCTTTAAATCACAAACCTAGATCCTAAATAATCACTTAATTCTTTTAATTAAGTTCATGGTTGAGGGTTGGGGTTTGGTATTTTGAAATCTATTTTCAACTTTTGAAAGGTTTAATACAATATAGTGTTGTTTCGCTAAATAGGTCGACTCATTTCAAAAATGGATCGGCTTATTTCACTAACAAACACTAATTGTAGGTTAAAATAATTAAATTCAGCCAACTTTTCAGTCAAGCTGGCATGCTGGTCGAGCTGGCCCGATTAGCAAATAGAACCTTCGCAAGATCCTGTTCTTGGCTGATTTTAATCTATGTGCATTACATAAAAAATTTCATGAAATGAAATAGATCTAATCTAAAATATTCATGACAAGATTTATTTAAATCATTTTCAATTTTCTAGATCGTAACGTACCAGGACAACCTTTGCACTGTAATAGGTAAACCTTACAGCAGGACAACCTACAGTCCGTACGATCATTATTTTATTTTTTAGATTTATTTTAATACAATCATGAATATATTATAAAAGAACCTAGATGCTCTGATACCACTATTGGAAAGGGTGTAGGGTTTCATGCATGAATTTCAAAATATTTTTGAAATATAACACAGTAAAATATGTAAATTAAATAATTTAATCTACAAATGCATGTAATCAAATTACTAAATCCTATAATTAAGACCTATAACATATGATATTATATTTATAAATTAAAAAATAAAATCTTTGGTATTGATAAAATCAATACCCTAGATTTGAAACACTTTCAGATCTAAAAACTAGATCACATCTAGATAAGAGAAGAGATCAGATCTCTTACCTTCATGCGGGTCGAGAACTTCATGATTGATTTTTTTTATTACCTTTAGAGCCGCACACACATTCGGCCTCTACAGGTGATCCACACGAGGCTGCAACAAAATTAGAGGTTCGTCGAATGAAGATTCGCTCGAAGTGCTAGCTTCTTGCAGATCCCTCTGGATGGTTAATCTAAAAAATATTCTTCGAATCTCTTGGATATTCCAAGAGATGAAGAATATGAGTAATAAGAGAGAAGTCAAACTGTTTGACCTCCCTAAAATCAAAAATAATCTATAAAAAAAAAAGGGTCCTAAGAGAAGACAGTTCTTCTCTTTCAGTACATCAACGATTGATGTCCCGAAAACATCTCTATGCTAGAACATGAGAAGACCTTCTCTAGATGTTTCTCTAACTTTCAGATCTTATGATATCTAATTTTTCTCAAAAAAAATCTCATGAGAAGACCTTTTTTTCTTCTTCTTCTCTCATCAGAACATGATCAAATCATGTCCAAAATTAGATCACCATGCTCCAACTCATTGGAGCATGAATTCATCACGCCATCCCTCTTTCTCTCTCAGATTTTTATCACATAAAAATACAAAATAAAGAGAGAATAATCTGAAAAAAAAATAATAAGAGAAAATAATCTTCTCTCTTACCTTTTGTTTCTACAAGACATCAACTTTTGATCTCTTGATAGAAGACTCTTCTCCAAGGAATTTGATGCCTCAAACCATGCATTCCATCCTCTTTCTCCCTCAAATTTTATCACATAAAAAACATAAAAAATAAAGTGAGAGTAATATGAAAGAAAAATAATGAGAGAAGATAATTTTTTTTCTTACATTTTTTTCCTACAAGACATCAACTTTTGATCTCTTGATAGAGGACTCTCCTCCATGGATATTGGTGCCTCAAACCACCCATGCCATCCTCTTCTTCCTCTGGTTTTTCTATCTATTTTTCACCAATTTTTGACTGCCTATTTCATCTCATATGGGGTGGCAACTTTATATATGGCAGGTTAGGTCAAAAGATATAATCAACAAGGAGACCATGGGGCATCCAACTCTTGGACACCCCTTGCCTTATCTATTGAGAATAGTATCCCAAAGCCAATCGTCAGCCTGTTGACAGTTGTACTCTTTCTTGTATTAGTATATGAATTATAAATAAATAAAAGTTATTTTGATATTTTTCATCACAAATTGTTTCATCTTCTAATGAACTCCTGTGTTGTGGTGAAGTCCTTAGGACTATTTAGACTCGACAAAGGAGGATTTGTCGTTTAGTCCTTAAACTTGTTCGCGACCAAATGATACGTTGTTACCAAGGATAACAATGTTTATCAAGTATAGGTCATTGTATGCCATATGGGTTGGTTGTCCTCTTAACCAAGGAGTGTGGAGATACTAGTATGGCATACAGGTGAGATGTAAGGGTATATCTGCACTAAACATGACCGACTCCGGAGTTTTTTTCTACTGTCAAGATTTACTCTGATGGGATATTGGTATAACTGTCCCTCCAACCTGAGACCGCCATGGTGACTTGCAAGCAACTCACTGCACTTAGGCACTGGACTACCTGAATTTCTAATTCAGTGACGAAAGGCTGCTGGGTGTAGTCAAGTACTTGACTTGTCGGTGCGTGTGTCAAGATAGGATTGACCACTCTAGTTCAAGAGCTGTGTACCGTCATATTTCAATTTAGCAAAACCTTGGCCAGGATAGTCCTAGTGAGGAGTCACAAGATTGTTTGAGTTGAGCATGATTCGGATGATCTAATCGGGGTTGACAGTTTAACCCTGAGTCATCGTAAACACAGGGGTCAAAAGGATAAATTATACAATAACCATATTCACGTAAGTTTTGAGTGTTGCGATTGCGACTATTCAACTTATCCAAATATCGGGTACTATTGCTAGATGGTCACTTCGATTAGTACAGGAATTGGTTCCTGTGCTACCAGCTTAGGTTCGACCTGCGGGGTCACACACATTAGAGGTTCCTATCTGATCTGATGGCTGGTGAAGAGTCCTAATGCTCGTGGACTTTGAGTCCTACGTGTATGAAACTCTGTGATCGAGAATCAAGATTCTCTAATCATGAGTTCCACACATTTTGGGTATCGAGGTCAAGAGTCCCACTGGTTTGGGACTTTTTGATCAGGATTTCATATCGATGGACTCTATGCCCGATTGCCCATCGAATTTGGACTTAATATTTATAAGAGATTTAATTAATGATTTGATCACTAATTAACTCAATTTGATTGAGTAATTATTTTTGGATCAAGTCCAATTGAATTGGATTCAGTTAGGTTTGACTCGATTAGGTTAAGTGTTGACCTAATCGCCAAGGTGGTTTGGTCCCTGATCTGATCAGAGATTGGGCTTAGTCAATTTCTAATTTGATTAGAATTTTATTAAACCTAATTAAGCCTAATTAAATTTGATTTAACTTAGTCTAGTTGTGCTTAACCTATTTTGATTAGGTTGGCTCAATTAGGTTGAAACCACTTTGACCTCATCTCCCTGCGCCACCTCACTTATCTGCACCAATTTGAATTCACGAGAAACAATTTCTCATGAATTTTCTCCCACACAGAAGCCTTCCCATGCCCTCCCTTGTGCACCATTTATCTGGATAAAGATTGGTTTGTTGGCCATTCAAATTCAAAGGATGTTTGAATTTGAATGGGCAACTAATCTATGCGCCACCCACCTTATCTTGTGCGCCATTTAATCTACACGAGAAAGAGTTTCTCATGTAAATTCTCCATGCACAAAGAACCCACACCTCCTCTCTTCTCTCACCCTGAGTGGATAAGGATGGGTTGGTTTCCATTTGAATTCAAATTCGATTTGAATTCAAGTGAGCACCACCTATCTTTATCCTCTCACGCGGATAAGATGTGTCTTGCACTGTTTTAAAAGAGAAGAGAAGGTGGGGCGTGCGTAGAATTTTTTTGAGAGAGAATAGTGGGCGTGAGGAAGCCTTGTGCATGAGTTGGAAGTTCAAAAACTTCTGAGAGAAAAGAAAAGAAAAGAAACAAAAGTGGGTGTAGGGTTTTCAGTGAGTACCCTAGGGTTTCTGCCTGGGGTTCGAGAAGTGAGAAGGTGAGCTACGAGTGTCGTGATCCCACCAAACTTTAGGGACAGCTTCATCAACCTCTCAAGTACATTTACTGATGATCCAAAGCATCCGAGAAATCGACAGATCAAGATCAAAGAAGTTCGATCAGCATCAGTCGTCAAAAGTGTTTTGCAACGAACTAGCATTCGTGAGGAGCTTATCAGATCAGAAGCTTTGTGTGGATGATCTACAGAGGCCAGACATACTGTATGGCTCCATTGCGATGATCAGACCCTTCCGACGGTGATCAGATTACGACGATCGACTACCCGCACGAAGGTAATGTGTTCTGAACATATAATAGTAAAATATTTACTGTAGAATTTGAAATTTTAAATTTAAATACATGCTATATATATCATATTTAGATCTTTATGTAAGGTTAATATATATTAATTAATTAAATTAATTAATAATTTCCACTGTAAAATAGTAATTTTGAAAAAGTTTTAAAATTATCGTTTTACCTCTGCACTAAAATTAACTTCAAATGGTATCAGAGTAGATTTTAAAATATGATATATATTTGCATGCGTAGATTAAGTAGTAATCTAAAAGTTTAAATTTGAAATTTAAAATTTAAAATTTAAAATTTGAATTTTGAAATTTGTTCGAAATTTAAAATTCAGAAATTTGAAATTTAAAATTTAAAATTTGAATTTTAAAATTTAAAATTTGAAATTCAAAATTCAAAAATTTAAAAATCAAAATTTAAAATTTGTTTAAAATTTAAAATTTGAAATTTAAAATTTAAAATTTGAAGTTCAAAATTTAAAATTCAAAATTTAAAATTTAAAAATTTGAAATTTGAAATTTGTTTGAAATTTGAAATTCAAAATTCAAAATTTGAAATTTGAAATTTAAATTTTGAAATTAGTATATTTAGATATACTTGATCCAAGTAGCAAGTAGTCTAATTGGGTTGGTTGCCATGGTCATCCAATCATAGGAGAAAAGTAGGGTTTAAAGGTCCTCTCCTCCCATTCGATGGGTTCTCCTATGGCGGTAGGGGTGCCGATGCGATTATATTCCATACAGACGAAGCAGCGAAAGGACTTAATTGTAAAAATTTAATTGTAAAATTTATCATGAATGTGTTAGATTGGATCTAAAGGAATATTCATGATTTATTTTGATTGAGTTATTTTCTGTTATGTAATTAGCAATAGAATTGTTGTTTATGAAATGTGCTAATCTGTTTGTGAAATAAGTCAACACATTTGGTGAATAGAAAATAAAACCTTTCAAATTTGAAAATTATTTTCGAAATACCAAACCCTGACCCATCAGCCCAAATACTTAATTAAAAGAATTAAGTGTTGTCTAGTTGGTCTAGAATTATGAATTAAGATCTAAAACAATTGCATAAACTTGTGGGTCAATGGGTTAGATGGATTAGGTCCATAATTGGGTTAGACCTAAGGTTAGCTTAAAGAAATGGACTAAATTAGAGTAATTGGTCAAATCTAATCAAAAGTTGAATTAGGTTAGGTCAAGGACATTCTAGACTCAACTCCAATAGTTGTAGTTGAATGGGTCCATGTCTTTAACTAGACCAAGATGGACTTAATTCATGGCTACACGATGGAATCCTATTTACTAAGTTGATCAAATTAAAACTAATGAACCGGTTGGTGTCTAAGGTAAGTTCGACAGTCTGACCAATGGTTTTTAAGTGGGAGCTACTGGCATTGATTCGATCTCTGACGAGTTAATGGCATATTCTCACAACTGATCTCACTTACCTGGCCAACCTAGTGAGTTAGGTTTTGATTAGATCACTTGATGATTAGGGCTCACCCATGTCATTAGGTAAATCAGTGTGACTGATTTAGGTGCTCCTAAAGTTTTAATTAAATCCTTTTTAATCTGACTTGGTGAAGTCAGTGGGAGGATTAAAATTGGCTGGTTAATTTCTTCTCTTCTATCCTTTAATAAAATCTTCAAAAATTATTAGGTCTTTAAAAATGATTAAGTTATAGTGATAACTAAGTCATAGCCTCCCATTAAGTGAGTGATAATGAGTCCATTAGTTTAATAATCACTGGAGGCCCAAAGACCTGGTGCTTATTGACTAATGGAATTATCATTCATAATATGATCATTTGGTTGAGTCTTTTTGATGGTGGTCGAGTTGGCCGGCAAAAGTCAGGCCTGATCATTTATTGGTCAGATTCACCAAATCAAGTCATGTTAATGGTTGGACCTAACCAGATCTTTTCAGTGGAGGCCAAAGCTTACTGATTAGGTTCTGGGGCAAAATAAATTACTAGAAGTTGTTTAGAGAAACAACTGGTTATGAACCTACTCATAGATGCACATGGGTTGACCAACCAAAGTTGGGCTCGTGTGTGGTCTGTGTGGATTCTAGTACCCACTAAGAAATTAAAGTAATTCCTCGAATTGAAGGTTGAGGCTACCAGTTCATAAAAATACTGGGAGAAACTTTAGACTAAAGTCCAAGTCTTTAGTATGAATAATTTATATACTAATAAAGGTCTGATTTTCCTTAATGTAGCTATGGCCACTACCCTGTCGCTCCAGTCATTATTAGATAATGACTAGCTCATGGAACTTAATTTCGATAGCTGGTATCAAAAATTAAAAATCATCCTTGAGTATGAGTGGATCCTTTATGTAGTAACGGATCTGACACCTGAGGAGCCAGCCCCAAACATTAGAGGGACGGTCCGAGATGTTGGGAAATGTGTCCCAAAAAGCCAATCATCAAGCTGTTGACGGTTGAGCAACTAAGTATTGTAATTGATTTGTTAATAAATAAAATATATTTGGCATCTTCATCATAAGCTTTCATCTTCTAATGAACTCCGTTGTTATGATGAAGTCCTTAAGACTATTTAGATTCGATAAAGAGAGGATTTATCGATTAGTCCTTAAAACTGTTCACGACCAAATGATAGGCTGTTAATAAGGACGACAGCTTCTATCGAGCATAGATCGCTGTAGGCTATATGGGTTGGTTATCCTCTTAACCAAAGAGTGTGGAGATACTGGTATGGCATACAGGTGAGATGTAAGGGTACATCATCATTGAATGTGACCAACTCCAGAGTATTCTGCTGTCGAGAATGTCTCTGATGGGATATAGGTATAAGTGTCCCTTAGACTTGAGATCGCCTCAGTGACTTGCAAGCAACTCACTGTGCTTTGGTACTGGACTAACTGAATTTTTATTTTAGGGATGGAAGGCTTCTGGGCACAGTCAAGTACTTGCGAAGTCAGAGTGTGATCGAGATGGGATTGACCACTCCAAGAGTTGGAGAAGAATGAGTCGCTGTATTTCAATTTAGCAAAACCTTGGCCAGGGTAATCCATCAGATGGATTTGATATTTTGAAATACAATGTGGACAACCTGATCAGAGTTGATAGTTGAACTCTGGGGTGTCCTATGATCATTTTGGTCAAGGGGATGAATTATATGAAAACTATATCCGCATGGGTTCTAAGGATGTTGTTCTACACATTCGACCTATCCGGTCGTCGGGTACCATTGCTAGATGGTCACTTCGATTGGTATAGAAATTTGTTTCTATGCTACCGGCTTAGGTTCGGACCTATGAGGTCACACACATTAGAGTTCATGATCCGATCGGATGGTTGATCAACGATTAAGAATCGTTCTAGGGTTAAATGATCAATACGATTGACATTTAACCCAGTGCAAGTATTGCAGGAGGATCGATTAGCAATTCGATTGCTAATTGGCTTAATTTGATTAAGCCAATGGGCTGAGATTAAGTCTAATTAAATATGATTTAATTAGATTTGGTTTGGGCTTGATTGGATCAAGTCCAATTGGTTTATTGGATAAGCCAAGTGCAAGGAAAAACTAGTCCTAGTTCAACTAGGACTTGGGTCAATCTAATTTCTAATTTGATTAGAAAGTTAAATCAGATTTAAATCTAATTTAATCTGATTAAATTAGGTTCTTAATTGGGTTAAGACCTATTTTAATTATGTTGATCTAATTTTGATTTGATTTGGTTTGGGAAACCAAATTAAAACAAGTCATAAGACAGAATCCTAGTAAGACTAGGATTCCACCTTGCGCCACATAAGCCTTCCCCACGCCCTCTCTCTTATTCAACGCCAATCTCTACTTATTTTGTGCAACAAAAGCCCTCTCCCAGGTCTCTCCCACGTTCACAAAAGGTTTCCTCTCTTCTTTCTTACATGGAAGGTGGTTTGGATCAAATAAAAAAGGAATAAGTTTGGATTTCGAATTCTATGAGATAGAGTTTTAGAAATCCAAAACTCTTTCAATTTTGCACCAAATTTATCCAAATTTTTTTTAGAATTTTCATGGATTTTAGGGTATATATTGTACACCCTTTGCTGGTAATCCATGCATGAAAATAAGGAGGAGGTGCTCAAGAGCTGGGCGTCCCTTAACTTGCCATGTTTGGATAAGCCTTGACTAGGTGTTTGACCTAGATAAGGACTCTATCGTATCTCTCAATATAAGATGAGTTTCTTCATGAAATTTTAGAAAAAGTTATAGATTTGAGAGATATTTATGCCATCCAAAAATTAGAGAGAAATACCTTTGGGTCATGGAGATATAAAATATGCAAGTTTGGGTGTCTAGAGAGAAAAACGTGAAGAAGAAGAGGGTCTTCTTCTAGGGTTTTTGTTTTCATATCTTTCCTCCCTCCATCTTGAGTTTCCTGAGAGCGTCTCAGATCTGAAACTCCTCCTTCTACTTTCCATCTTTGAAAGAGTCCAAATCAAGAAGAAGGAGGCACCTGATCAACCATCAAAGAAGGATCAGCGCAGTACTAGCATACTGTGCTGATTTCCTGAAGCAGGACTTCTGATCGAGATTCGTGGGCTCGTGTGGATGACTCCTAGAGGCCGGACGCATGTGCGGCTTGCAACATCATCCTTAAGCCCGGATCAGCAAGGTTAGAGCATCTAACTTGCAAGGTAATAGATCTGATCTATTGTTTAATACATACATTAGATGTGGTATAGAAATATGTTGATATGATCAACATGTAGTTCATGCTATATTTATATTTATATATTTTAATTTTTGATTTAATACCATATAATAATCATGTAATAGGATCTTAGATCTAGGAATTCTCTAATTTTAAAAAATAAATTTTGATTTATTTTAGTCTTCCGCTGTATGATCTTGAAAAAGTTTCAAGATCTAACCCTGAAATCCTAGATCTGGTTCCAACAATTGGTATCAGAGCCTAGGTTCTTTATTACATGATTATTTATACATACTTAGATTATTTCTTAGATTAAATCTAATTTATAATCTGATTATTAAATCTAAAATTAAAATTTTAGATCAATCACAAACTGCAAGGTTGTCCTACAGTAAGGTTTACCCCTTACAGTGCAAAGGTTGTCCTAGTTTGTGTAGATCTATCTTTAATCATAAATTTGTTAGATATAATCTAGATTAAATTTATAATTTATTAGATTTAAAAGATGTTTAAATCTGAAATAAAATCTCTTTGTTAATAATTTTTGTGCAAAGAAATTATTTAAAGTTAAAATTGTTTCAATTACATGAACCTGTTTAGATTAGATCTAAAGTAGTTTCATGTTTATTTCACTTGTATCTTGATTATGAATCAAACATGCAATATGGTTGGTAGAATCATATTGTAAAATTATTTTACATATATGAAAATTATTTTTTGAAAAGCCAAACCCAACCCTCAGCCCAAAACTTAATTAAGAATTAAGAAGTTGTTTGATTAGGTTCTAGGATTGTGAATTGAAGAACCTAAGACACAAATCATAACATATTGGGTTAATGGGTTAGTGGGAATTAGGTCCATTAATTGGGTTAGACCTATAGTTAGATTAAAGATGGACTTAATTTGAGAATTGACTAAATCTAATCAATTGTTGTCTTAGATTAGGTCAAGGATTCTCTAGATCAATTACAATAGTTGTAGTTGGTCAAGTCCATGTCTTTAACGAGAACCAAATGGACTTGATTCTTAGCTAAGCGGTCTAGCACGAACTGTTAGGTTGATCTAATCGAAACTAATTAAATCAGTTGGTGTCTAAGGTAAACCAGATCGGTGGTTTTTAATTGGGAGCCCGCTTACCTGGCCATTTCTAATGGTGTTTAAGGCAAGCTTTAGCAGACCCTTTCACTGATCGAACTTACCTGGCCTCTTGGTGAAATTATATTTTGATCGGATCACTTGACTATTCAAGCTGACCCATGTCAGCTAGGTAAATCAGTGTGACTGATTTAGGTGCTCTTAGACCAGCCCTGGTCTCCCTTAAGCTGACTTGGTGAAGCCAGTGGGAGGATCATGATAAGCTGGTTCATCTGACCTCATCCTCTAAATTATTTAAATCCTCTAAAATTATTAGGTCCTTAAAATGACAAAGTTATGGAGATAACTGAGTCATAGCCTCCCATTAAGGTGTTTGATAATGAGTCCATTAACTCAATAATCATTGCAGACCCAAAGGCCTGGTGCTTGTTGACTAATGGAATTATCACTCATCATATGATGACTTGGAAGTGTCTCTCTAATGGTGGTTAGGTGAGCCAACCAAAGTTGGACTTAATCATTCGTTGGTTAGATACACCAAGTATGATCATGTTAATGGTTGGACCTAACCGGATCCTTACAGTGGAGGCCAAAGCCTATTGATTAGGTTTCTGGGGTAAAATTAAAATTACTAGAAATTATTTAGAGAAACAATTGGTTATGAACCTACCCTTAGATGTACATGGGTTGACCAACCAAAGTTGGGCTTGTGTGCAGTCTAAGTGGATTCTAGTACCCGCTAAGGAATTAGGGTAATTCCTCGAGTTGGAGGTAGAGGCTACCAATTCGAATAAAATAGTGGGAGAAACCTTTTGATTAATATCCAAATCTTTAAGTTTAATGAATTAATTACTAATTAGATTATGGTTCTCCTTTGTGCAAATATGGCCACTTCCCTATCGCTCCGATCATTGTTGGACAATGATAAGTTGGTGGGACCCAACTTCGGTAGCTGGTATCGAAAGTTGAAGATAGTCCTGGAGCATGAACGGATCCTATATGTGATAATGGATCCTGCACCTGAGGAGCCAGCTGTCAATGCATGTGGAACAGTCAGAGACACTTACCAGAAGTGGCTCAGTGACCGAACCATGGTGTGCTGTATCATGCTAGCTGCCATGAGCGACGAGTTCAGTCGCAGATTCGAGACGGCTCAGCCAAAGGACATGCTTCAAGTGTTGGAGGATGCCTTTGGCACACCCGATGACGTGGAGAGGCACAAGACTAGTTGTGCCATCTTCAATGCCAAAATGCGGGATGATGCCTCTGTCACTGATCATGTATTGTACATGATCGAGCTGATGGAACGATTGAGCAAGCTCGGCTTTTCCTTGCATGAGCAGCTTAGAAAAGATGCAATACTGAACTCACTGCCCAAGTCTTATCTCCCATTCCTCACTCATTATAGAATGACAAAGCCTGAAGTAAACTACCACAGATTACTGGGGTTACTTCAGAATTTTGAGAAAGATCACCAACTCCATAAGGAGTCGGTGAATTTAGTGGGAGGTTCGTCTTCTGGTTCTCGACCCTTTAAGAAAGGGAAGAAGAACAAGAAGAAGAAAGTGAAGAAGGTGCAATTTAAGGCTGGGACATCAGTGCAGAGCCAGACCAAAAAGATCAAGCCTGATAAAAGTCTATTCTACTGGCAAGCACCCTAGATTAGATAGTGTGTCAGATATCTACTTATGGCACTATAGGCAAGGTCATATAAACAAGAACAGAATAAACAGGTTGACTCAAGAGGGAATCCTTGAAGTTAGTGATTGTGAATCACTTCCAACCTGTGAGTCCTGTCTTCTTGGTAAAATGATCAAGTCACCTTTTACTGAAAAAGGTGAAAGAGCTACTGAGCTCTTGGGCCTAGTACATACTGATGTATGCAGGCCCATGAGCACCAGTGCTAGAGGTGGATATTTCTACTTCATAACTTTCACGGATGACCTATCCCGATATGGATATGTCTATCTGATGAAACATAAGTCAGATTCATTTGAAATGTTCAAACGATTCCGAAGTGAAGTAGAAAAACAAACTGGGAAGAGTATTAAAACTCTTCGATCTGACCAAGGAGGAGAATTTCTTTCTAGTGAATTTCTCACATATCTAGGAGAGAATGAGATTCTCTCCCAATGGACTCCTCCAGGAACACCACAGCATAATGGTGTGTCTGAAAGGAGGAATCGGACTCTATTAGACATGGTCCGATCCATGATGGGTTTTGCTAGCTTGCCGATATCCTTCTGGGGATATGCACTCGAATCGACCTGTTATCTATTAAATAGGGTTCCAAGTAAGTCTGTAATTAAGACTCCATATGAGATATGGACAGGGCGTAAGCCAGTACTTTCATACCTTAGGGTCTGGGGGTGCCCGGCCTATGTCAAATGATTAGTCACAGACAAACTTGGACCTAGGTCTGACAAATGCTCATTCATAGGATACCCCAAAGAGATAAAAGGATATTTTTTCTACCATGCTGATGAACAAAAGGTGTTCGTCAGCCTTAAGGCAATCTTTTTAGAAAAAGAATTTCTTGGTGAAGGAACTGTTGCCTCTAAGGTTGAACTTGATGAAGTTCAATAGGTAGAAGGACCGACACCAATAGCTGAACCTGAGTTGGATATGATTAGATCAGATCTGGAGCCCAATATACCTGCACCATTAAGGCGATCCGGTAGAGTACCACGTCAGCCGGACAGATACTACGGTTTCTTGGTCCGGGATGGAGATCCCATCGAACTTGATGAGAATAATGAGGATCCGATCACTTATATGGATGCAATGCAGAGACCTAATTCTGAGAAATGGCTTGAAGCCATGAAATCCGAAATGGAGTCCATGAAGGTCAACGATGTATGGACATTGGTTGACCCACCTGAAGGGGTTAAACCCATTAGGTGTAAATGGGTCTTCAAAAGGAAGAGGGGTGCAGACGGCAAGGTGGAGACCTATAAAGCCCGTCTGATCGCCAAAGGGTATCGTCAATGTTATGGTATTGACTATGATAAGACATTTTCCCCTGTGGCAATGCTCAAATCCATTCGGATAATGCTTGCAATAGCTGCCCATCTGGATTATGAGATCTGACAGATGGATGTAAAGACAACTTTCCTGAATGGAGAGCTGACTGAAGAGGTGTATATGATACAACCTGAGGGGTTTACATCCACAGATGAGTCCAAGGTGTGCAAGCTTCAGAGATCCATTTATGGACTGAAGCAAGCTTCTCGGAGTTGGAACATGCATTTTGATAAGGTGATCAAAACGTATGGCTTCATTAAGAATGGAGAAGAGCCCTGCATCTATAAATGGGCAAATGGTCTAGTTGTGGTATTCCTTGTCTTGTACGTGGATGACATTCTTTTAATCGGGAATGACATCCCCGCACTACAGGGAATAAAAGTTTGGTTGTCATCACAGTTCTCCATGAAGGACTTGGGTGAAACATCCTACATCCTAGGGATGAAGATCTATAGGGATAGATCTAAAAGGATGCTTGGGCTATCCCAGTCCATGTACATAGACACTGTGCTGAAGAGGTTCAGCATGGAGAATTTCAAGAAGGGCTATCTACCGATAGGCCATGAAATTTCTCTCTCTAAGAAGGATTGTCCGAGAACTCCTGAAGAGAGAGAGCGTATGAGTAGAGTCTCATATGCTTCAGCCGTAGGATCTATCATGTACGCCATGACATGTACAAGACCAGATGTGGCATACTCACTAGGAGTAGTGAGTAGATACCAATCTGATCCTGGAGAAAATCACTGGAAAGTGGTTAAAGCCATCCTTAAGTATTTGAGAAATACTAAGGACCAATGGTTGGTTTATGGCGAGTCAGATCTGAAACTTGTGGGGTTCACAGACTCTAGCTTCCAATCTGACCATGATGACAGCAGGAGCGTGTCGGGTTATATCTTTACTCTGAATTGTAGAGCCATCTGCTGGAAGAGTTCCAAGCAGCATACTATGGCAGACTCTGTTTGTGAAGCGGAGTACATCGCAGCATTGGATGTCGCAAAGGAAGCTGTGTGGCTGAAAAAATTCATCAACGAGCTCAGAGTAGCACCCTCCCTTGATGGTCCGGTACTGCTCTACTGCGACAGCACTGGTGCCATAGCTCAGGTGAAGGAACCCAAAGCACATCAGCGAACGAAGCACATCTTGCATCGCTTCGACCTGGTCCGAGAGATCGTGGATTGAGGTGACGTCGACCTTCAGAAGATCGACGGAAAGGAGAACCTGGCCGACCCCTTCACTAAAGCCCTGGCGATAAAGGAGTTCGACAACCACAAGTCGAAGATGGGTATTAGATACTGTGCCGAGTGGCTTTAGGATAAGTTGGAGTTGTTGAAAAATGTGTCCCAAAAAGCCAATCATCAAGCTGTTGACGGTTGAGCAACCAAGTATTGTAATTGATTTGTTAATAAATAAAATATATTTGGCATCTTCATCATAAGCTTTCATCTTCTAATAAACTCCGTTGTTATGATGAAGTCATTAGGACTATTTAGATTCGATAAAGAGAGGATTTATCGATTAGTCCTTAAAACTGTTCACGACCAAATGATAGGCTGTTAATAAGGACGACAGCTTCTATCGAGCATAGGTCGCTATAGGCCATATGGGTTGGTTGTCCTCTTAACCAAAAAGTGTGGAGACACTGGTATGGCATACAGGTGAGATGTAAGGGTACATCATCATTGAATGTGACCAACTCCAGAGCATTCTGCTGTCGAGAATGTCTCTGATGGGATATAGGTATAAGTGTCCCTTAGACTTGAGATCGCCTCAGTGACTTGCAAGCAACTCACTGTGCTTTGGTACTGGACTAACTAAATTTTTAATTCAGGGATGGAAGGCTTCTGGGCATAGTCAAGTACTTGCGAAGTCAGAGTGTGATCGAGATGGGATTGACCACTCCAAGAGTTGGAGAAGAATGAGTCGCTGTATTTCAATTTAGCAAAATCTTGGCCAGGGTAATCCATCAGATGGATTTGATATTTTGAAATACAATGTGGACAACCTGATCAGAGTTGATAGTTGAACTCTGGGGTGTCCTATGATCATTTTGGTCAAGGAGATGAATTATATGAAAACTATATCCGCATGGGTTCTAAGGATGTTGTTCTACACATTCGACCTATCCGATCATCGGGTACCATTGCTAGATGGTCACTTCGATTGGTACAAAAATTTATTTCTGTATTACCAGCTTAGGTTCAGACCTATGAGGTCACACACATTAGAGTTCATGATCCGATCGGATGGTTGATCAATGATTAAGAATCATTCTAGGGTTAAATGATCATACGATTGACATTTAACCCAGTGCAAGTATTGCAGGAGGATCGATTAGCAATTCGATTGCTAATTAGCTTAATTTGATTAAGCCAATGGGCTGAGATTAAGTCTAATTAAATATGATTTAATTAGATTTTATTTGAGCTTGATTGGATCAAGTCCAATTGGTTTATTGGATAAGCCAAGTGCAAGGAAAAACTAGTCCTAGTTCAACTAGGACTTGGGTCAATCTAATTTCTAATTTGATTAGAAAGTTAAATCAGATTTAAATCTAATTTAATCTGATTAAATTAGGTTCTTAATTGGGTTAAGACCTATTTTAATTGGGTTGATCTAATTTTGATTTGATTTGGTTTGGGAAACCAAATTAAAATAAGTCATAAGACAGAATCCTAGTAAGACTAGGATTCCACCTTACGCCACATAAGCCTTCCCCACGCCCTCTCTCTTATTCAACGCCAATCTCCACTTATTTTGTGTGACAAAAGCCCTCTCCCAGGTCTCTCCCACGTTCACAAAAGGTTTCCTCTCTTCTTTCTTACAAGGAAGGTGGTTTGGATCAAATAAAAAAGGAATAAGTTTGGATTTCGAATTCTATGAGATAGAGTTTTAGAAATCCAAAACTCTTTCAATTTTGCACCGAATTTATCCAATTTTTTTTTGAAATTTTCGTGGCTTTTAGGGTACATATTATACACCCTTTTCTAGTAATCCATACACAAAAATAAGGAGGAGGTGCTCAAGAGTTGGGCGTCCCTTAACTTGCCATGTTTGGATAAGCCTTGACTAGGTGTTTGACTTAGATAAGGACTCTATCATATCTCTCTATATAAGATGAGTTTCTTTATAAAATTTTAGAGAAAGACAGATATTTGAGAGACCTTTATGCCATCCAAAAATCAGAGAGAAATACCTTTGGTTCGTGGAGATATAAAAGATACAAGTTTGGGTGTCTAGAGAGAAAAACGTGAAGAAGAAGAGGGTCTTCTTCTAGGGTTTTTGTTTTCATATCTTTCCTCCCTCCATCCTGAGTTTCCTGAGAGCATCTTAGATCTGAAACTCCTCCTTCTACTTTCCATCTTTGGAAGAGTCCAAATCAAGAAGAAGGAGGCACCTGATCAACCATCAAAGAGGGATCAATGCAGTACTAGCATACTGTGCTGATTTCCTGAAGCAGAACTTCTGATCGAGATTCGTGGGCTCGTGTGGATGACTCCTAGAGGCCAGACGCATGTGTGGCTTGCAACATCATCCTTAAGCCCAGATCAGCAAGGTTAGAGCGTCTAACTTGCAAGGTAATAGATCTGATCTATTGTTTAATACATACATTAGATGTGGTATAGAAATATATTGATATGATCAACATGTAGTTCATGCTATATTTATATTTATATATTTTAATTTTTGATTTAATATCATGTAATAATCATATAATAGGATCTTAGATCTAGGGATTCTCTGATTTTAGAAAATAAATTTTGATTTATTTTAGTCTTCCGCTGTATGATCTTGAAAAAGTTTCAAGATCTAACCCTGAAACCCTAGATCTGGTTCCTACACGAGACACTTATCAGAAGTGGCTCAACGACCGCACCACCATACGGTGCATAATGCTGGCGGCAATGAATGATGAGTTCAGCCATAGGTTCAAGAACGTCCAGCCGCAGGAGATACTTCAAATGTGGAATGACTCCTTTGGCACGCCTGACGTCGTTGAAAGGCACAAAACTAATTGTGCCATTTTCAATGCTCGGATGAGGGACGGGGCCTCAGTCACTGATCATGTACTGTACATGATCAAAATGATTGAGCGCCTAAGTAAACTAGGCTTTCCCTTGCACGAGCAGCTCGGTAAGGATGCGATTCTTAATTCATTGCCCAAATCCTTCCTCCCCTTCCTTACTCATTTTTGGATGATAAAGCCTACAGTGAACTACCACGACTTGTTGGGGTTGCTACAGAACTTTGAGAAGGACCACCAGCTCCATAAGGAGTTGGTGAATGTTGTGGGAGGGTCTTCTTCTGGTCGTCGACCCTTTGAGAAAGGGAAGAAGAACAAGAAGAAGAAGAACAAGAAGGTGCAGTCGCATGCTGGGACGTATGCACAGGGTCAGACCAAGAAGTGCAAGCCCAACCAGAGCCAGGCAGAGTGCTTCTTTTGCAAGAAGCAGGGGCACTGAAAGAGGAACTATCCTCTATACATTGCCTCCCTGGATCCAAACAGGCTGAAGAAGAAGCAAGGTAATTGTATGATAACACCTTGCAACTTTTTCATTTGTGATACTACTGCCTGGGTATTGGATATCGAAAGCCCTTATCATATCTGTAATTCAATGCAGGGTCTGTAGGTCAGTAGGAGATTTGATGAAGGTGAGAGGTTCCTAAACGTTGGAGATGGAAGCAAAGTTTCAGTTCTAGCTTTAGGAATCATGAACCTTGTAATCAATTCTCGTAATGTAATTCTGAGTGAATGTGACTATTGTCCAAGTTTTTTATTAAATATTATTTCTGTAGGCCTTTTGGCCATGTACAGCTATGAATTTTTAATAAAAAAAAATGTTTACAATATTATTTTGAATGGTGTTACAATGTTTATTGGACAACTAAATAATGGAATTTACTTACTATCACAGCCTGTTAATATGGTTCAAACCTTCGATAAACATCCTAGAATGGATGATGTGTTAGAAGTCTACTTTTGGCACTGTAGGCTAGGTCATATCAATAAGAACAGGATAAACAGGTTGGCTCAAGAAGAAATTCTTGAAGTTGGTAATTGTAAATCACTTCCAACCTGTGAGTCCTATCTTCTTGGAAAGATGATCAAGTCACCTTTTACTGAAAAAGGTGAGCGAGCCAATGAACTCTTGGGTCTAATACATTCTGATGTATGTGGACCCATGAGCTCAAGTGCAAGAGGTGAATATTTCTACTTCATAACCTTCACAGATGATCTATCGAGGTATGGGTATGTCTACTTAATGAAGCATAAGTCGGAGTCGTTTGAAATGTTCAAACCATTCTGAAATGAGGTAGAAAAACAAACTGGAAAGTGTATTAAAACTTTTTGATCTGATCGAGGAGGTGAATACCTTTTCAATGAGTTTTTGACATATCTTAGGGAGAATGGGATTCTCTCTCATTGGACTCCTCCTGGAACACCACAGCATAATGGTGTGTCTGAAAGGAGAAATCGGATCTTGTTGGACATGGTTCGATCCATAATAGGGTTTGCTGGTCTACCGATCTCCCTCTGGGGATATGCGCTCGAATTGGCTTGTTACCTTCTAAATAGGGTTCCGAGTAAGTCTGTAACCAAAATGCCATATGAGATATGGATAGGACGTAAGCCAGTACTCTCGCACCTTAGGATTTGGGGGTGTCAGGCTTATGTTAAACGTTTAATTACGGACAAGCTTGGACCTAGGTCTGACAAGTGTTATTTCATAGGGTACCCAAAAGAGATCAAAGGGTATTATTTCTACCTAGCTGATGAGCAAAAGGTGTTTGTCAGCCTTAAGGCAATCTTTTTGGAAAAGAAGTTCCTTGGTGAAGGGACTGTTGCCTCTAAGGTCAAACTTGAGGAAGTTCGACAGGTGGAAAAACTGACACAAGTAGCTGAACCTGAATCGAATTTGGTTAGATCAATTTCGGAGCCCATTGTTCCTGCACCCTTAAGGCGGTCTGGTAGAGTACCACGTCAACCGGACAGATACTATGGTTTCTTGGTCCGGGACGGCGATCTTGTCGAACTTGATGAAAATGATGAGGATTCGATCACCTATATGGATGCAATGTAGAGATCTGACTCTAAGAAATGGCTAAAGATCATGAAATCCGAAATAAAGTACATGAAGGTCAACAATGTGTGGACAATGGTTGACCCACCCGAAGGAGTAAAACCCATAGGGTGTAAGTGGGTCTTCAAGAGGAAGAGAGGCACAGACGGAAAGGTGGAGACCTATAAAGCCCGTCTGGTTGTCAAGGGATATCGTCAATGTTATGGTATAGACTATGACGAGATATTTTCTCCAGTGGCAATGCTCAAATCTATTCGGATTATGCTTGCGATAGCCGTCCATCTGGACTATGAAATCTGACAGATGGATATGAAAATAGCTTTCCTAAATGGAGAGCTAGATGAAGAGGTGTATATGATACAACCTGAAGGGTTCACATCCACAGATGAGTCTAAGGTGTGTAGGCTACAGAGGTCCATTTATGGACTTAAGCAAGCATCCTAGAGTTGGAACATATGTTTTGATAGGATGATCAAAATGTATGGCTTCGTTAAGAATGGAGAAGAGCCCTGCATTTATAAGTGGGCTAATGGTCCAGTAGTGGTATTTCTTGTATTGTATGTGGATGACATTCTCTTAATCGGGAATGATGTCCCTGCATTACAGGGAATAAAGATTTGGCTGTCGTCAATGTTCTCCATGAAGGATCTGGGAGAAGCTTCCTACATCCTAGAGATGAGGATCTATAGGAATAGATCTAAAAGGTTGCTTGGCTTATCCCAGTCTACGTACATTGATACTATGCTGAAGAGGTTCAGCATGGAGAATTCCAAGAAAGGCTATCTACCGATAGGCCATGGAATTTCTCTCTTGAAGAGAGATTGTCCGACAACACCTCAAGAGAGAGAGTGTATGGGTAGAATTTCATATGCTTCGGCAGTGGGATCTATCATGTACGCCATGACATGTACACGATCAGATGTGGCATACTCACTAGGGGTAGTGAGTAGATACCAATCTGATCTAGGGGAGAATCACTAGAAGATTGTTAAAACCATCCTGAAGTATTTAAGAAATACTAAGGACCAGTGGCTTGTTTATGGTGAATCGGACTTGAGACTTATAGGGTTTACAGATTCTAGTTTCCAATCTGATCATGATGACAACAAGAGTGTGTCGGGATTTGTTTTTACCCTTAATGGTGGGGCTGTCTGCTGGAAGAGTTTCAAGCAGCACATAGTGGTTGATTCAGTTTGTGAGGCAAAGTATGTCGCTGCATCAGATGCTGCCAAAGAAGTGGTGTGGCTGAGAAAATTCATCATCGAGCTCGGAGCAGCACCCTCCCTTGTTGGTCCAGTTCTGCTCTACTGTGATAGCTCTGGAGCCATTGCTCAAGCGAAGGAACCGAAGGCACACCAGCGGACGAAGCATATTCTATGCCGCTATCATCTCATCCAGAAAGTCATGGATCGAGGTGACATCAACCTTCAAAAGATCGACAGAAAGAAGAACCTGGCCGACCCATTCACTAAAACCATTGCGATGAAGGAGTTCGATGACTTCAAGTCGAAGATGGGCATTAGATACTGCACCGATTGGCTTTAGGCCAAGTGGGAGATTGTTGGGAATAGTGTCCCAAAGCCAATCGTCAGCCTGTTGACAGTTGTGCTCTTTCTTGTATTAGTATATGAATTATAAATAAGTAAAAGATATTCTGGCATTTTTCATCACAAATTGTTTCATCTTCTAATGAACTCCTGTGTTGTGGTGAAGTCCTTAGGACTATTTAGACTCGACAAAGGAGGATTTGTCATTTAGTCCTTAAACCTGTTCGTGACCAAATGATACGTTGTTACCAAGGACAACAATGTTTATCAAGTATAGGTCATTGTGTTCCATATGGGTTGGTTGTCTTTTTAACCAAGGAGTGTGGAGACACTGGTATGGCATACAGGTGAGATGTAAGGGTACATCTGCACTGAATGTGACCGACTTCGGAGCTTTCTTCTACTGTCAAGATTTACTCTGATGGGATATGGGTATAACTGTCCCTCCGACCTGAGACCGCCACGGTGACTTGCAAGCAACTCACTATACTTAGGCACTGGACTATCTGAATTTCTAATTCAGTGACGGAAGGCTGCTGGGTGTAGTCAAGTACTTGACTTGTCGGTGTGTGTGTCAAGATGGGACTGACCACTCCAGTTCAGGAGCTGTGTATAGTCGTATTTCAATTTAGCAAAATTTTGATCAGGATAGTCGTAGTGAGGAGTCACAGGACTGTTTGAGTTGAGCACAATTCGGATGATCTAATCAGGATTGACAATTTAATCCTGAGTCATCCTAAATACAAGGGTCAAAAGGATGAATTATATAATAACCATATTCACATAGGTTCTGAGTATTGCGATTGCAACTATTCGACCTATCCGAATATCGAGTACCATTGCTAGATGGTCACTTCGATTAGTATAGAAATTGGTTCCTGTGCTACTGGCTTAGGTTCGAACCTGCGGGGTCACACACATTAGAGGTTTCTATCTGATTTGATGACTGGTGAAGAGTCCTAATGCTCGTGGACTTTGAGTCCTACATATCTGAAACTCTATGATCGAGAATCAAGATTCTCTAATCATGAGTTTCACACATTTTGGGTACCGGGGTCAAGAGTCCCACTGGTTTGGGACTTTTTGATTAGGGTTTCATATCGATGGACTCTGATGCCCGATTGCCCATAAAATTTGGATTCAGTATTTATGAGAGGTTTAATTAGTGATTTGATCACTAATTAACTCAATTTAATTGAGTAATTATTTTTGGATCAAGTCCAATTGAATTGGATTCAGTTGGGTTTGACCCGATTAGGTTAAGTGTTGACCTAATCGCCAAGGTGGTTTGGTCCCTGATCTGATCAGAGATTGAGCTTAGTCAATTTCTAATTTGATTAAGATTTTATTGAACCTAATTAAGCCTAATTAAATTGAGTACCCTAGGGTTTTCAGTGAGTACCCTAGGGTTTCTGCCTGGGGTTCGGGAAGTGAGAAAAGTGGGCGTAGGGTTTTCAGTGAGTACCCTAGGGTTTCTACCTGGGGTTCGGAAAGTGAGAAGGTGAGCTACGAGTATCGTGAGCCCACCAATCTTTAGAGAGAGCTTCATCAACCTCTCAAGTACATCTGCTGATGATCTGGAGCATCTGAGGAATCGACAAATCAAGATCGAAGGAGTTCGATCAGCATCAGCCGTCGAAAGTATTCTGCAATGAACTAGCATTCATGAGGAGTCGATCAGATCGGGAGCTTCATGTGGATGATCCATAGAGGTCAGACACACTGTGTGGCTACATTGTGATGATCAGACTCTCTCAAGGTGATCAGATTGCGGCGATCGACTACCCGCATGAAGGTAATGTGTTCTGAACACATAACAATAAAATGTTTACTATAGAATTCAAAATTTTAAATTTAAATGCATGCTATATATATCATATTTAAATCTTTATATAGAATTAATACATGTTAATTAATTAGATTAATTAATAATTTTCATTATAAAATAGTAATTTTTAAAAAGTTTTAAAATTACTGTTTTACCCCTACACTGAAATTCACTTCATTATCTATTTCGTGGAAAGCATGAAAATAACCTCAAAAGTAGTGACAAAAAAAGAGATAAAAATGAAGAAAGTTGACACATGAGAGGAGGAAAGAGTCCTTGTGAAGAGGGACTCTTTCAAACAAAGGAGGTAAACCTAAACCACTTTCCATAATTAACCAAATTACTTTTCATATTAAATCAAATCAAATATGATTCAAATCTCTAGAATAAGTGGTGTGAGATTACATTCCTTAAACATTGATATCTCATAAAAATTATCTGAAAATAAATATGTGGCGTGGGCTTAGGGTTTCTTAGGTGGTGCAAGGGAGAAGATAGAGTCCTAGTCTAACTAGGATTCTTATGTAGACTAGGTCAAGTTCTTTGAATCCAATCCAAATTAATTGTAACCTAATTAATGATGACCCTAGTTCAACTAAGAGTCTAATTAAATTAGATTAAACTATATTTAATTCTGGTTTAAATCCTAACTTAATTAGAAATTAGGTGCATACAAGTCCTAGTCGAACAGGGACTTGTTCTCCCTTGCAACTGACTTATCCAATAAATTAATTAGACTTACTCCAATTAAATTCAAACTAATTCTAATTGAATCAAATTTAATTAGACTTGATCTTTGCCCAATTGCTCAATCTGATTGAGCCAATTAGCAATCCAATTGCTAATCGATCCTCCTGCAACACTTGCATTAGGTCAAACATCAATCACATTGATCGTTTAACCTTAGAATGATTCTCAATCATCGATTAACCATTTGATTAGGTTACAATCTCTTATGTGTGTGACCCTATAGGTTCGAACCTAAGCCGATAGCAGAAGAACCAATTTTTTTACCAATCAAAGTAACCATCTAGTAATGGTTCCCGACGTCCAGATAGGTCGAATGTATGCAAAGCAACATTCTAAGAATCCTGACCCATGGTTATCGTATAATTAATCCTTTTGATTAATAATGCTTAAGATGACTTCGAGTATCCTGTCAACACTCATATAAGTCATCTCTATTGTGTCTCAAAATTTTACAAATCTCATGACTCCTCACGAGGATTATCTAGGCCTAGATTTTGCTAAATTAAAATACAGTGAGACATTCTCTTTCTGATGTTAATCAGGAGTGGTCAATTCCATCTTGACTCACACATTGACTTCACAAGTACTTGACTGTACTCAGAAACCTTTCAAACCTATATTAGAAATACAGGCAGTCTGGCATCAAAGTACAGTGAGTTGCTTGTAAATCACCATGGTGATCTCAGGTCGAAGGGACACTTATACTCATTGGCCTTAGCTAACTACTCTTGATAGTAAAGTGTTACATTGGTCACGTTCTATGTAGATGTACTCCTACATCTCACTTGGATGCCATACCAGTGTCTCCACACCACTTGGTTACGAGGACAACCAATGCATATAGCATACAGTGACCTACACTTGATAAGTTATCATTTTTGTTAATAACTTATCATTTGGTCAGGAATAATTTAAAAATCATCCGATAAATCCTCCTTTATCGATTGATTGTGGTTCTAAGGACTTCATCATAATTTAGGAGTTCATTTAAAGAAGATAGAACTTTTATGATGAACCTGCCAAATAACTATTATTAATATATAATTCATATACTAATTTAAATCATCTATCACTTAGATGATTAGTTTTAGAACATATTTTCTAATACTTTGCTGTCAAGAGTAGCTTGTGAATGGTATGGGTATAAGTATCTCTCCGACCTGAAACCACCACGGTGACTTATAAGCAACTCACTATACTTTAGTACTGGACTATATGAGTTTTTAACTTAGTGATGGAAGGATACTAGGTGCAGTTAAGTACTTATCAAGTCAGTGTGTGAGTCAGGATGGAATTGACCCCTCTGAATTGGAAGGAGATATGTATCAATGTATTTCAATTTAGCAAAACCTTGGTTAGGATAATTAATGAGATGTATTTGAAAGGTTGAAATATAATATGATCGATTTAATTAGGGTTGATAGTTAAATCCTAAGTCACCTTGAGTATTTGGGTCAAATGGATGAATTATACGGTAACCATACGCCAGTAGGTTCTAGAATATTGCTTTGCAACACTTCGACCCATCCGATCGTCGGGTCATCATTGCTAGATGGTTACATCAATTGGTATAGGAAGTTGTTCCTATGCTACTGGCTTAGGTTCGAACCTATGGGGTCATACGCATTAAAAGATTTGATCAGATCTGATGGCTGAAGAGTCCAATTGAATTGTGACTCTGGTGAAGAGTCCTCCTTGGACTAGAACTCTATGGGAGAGTCCCACTAGGACTGAAACTCTACCATTTATGAAAAATTAATCAATAATTAGATTACTAATTGACTCAATTTGATTGAGTAAAGAGCTTTAGAACAAGTCTAATTGAATTAGATTCAGTTCAACTCAGATTGAGATTGATATGATCAAATTCGATTACAAAAAAAATTTGATCCTGATTTGATCAGGGTTTGGACTCAGCTATTCTTAATTGGATTAGAAATTTGATAAAATATTTAGATTTATAATTGGATTAGGTTCATTTCTATCGGTGGCTTCAATCTAAATTTGATTTGGATTAGAATTGAATTAGAAATAAAGAGTCCAAGTCAGACTAGGACTTTATCCTTATCTTTTGCGCCACATCTGGATCCATGCCAATTTCTCCACACCTAATTAGATTTGGCTTGTGAATTTTGGTATCATGAGAGAGAATCCAATAAGGGTGGTCGGTTATAGCTGATGAGTCATAATATTATCTCTTGCCTAATTCGAATGCGATCCAAATTAGAGATAAGATGCAAACTAAAAAAGAAAATTTTCATATATGATATATTGTCAGAGTCATATTATTCTTTTTATTATTTTTATTGAGGAATTATTTAGTGTGTGAGACTCTAAATTTCTTCTCCACATCTTAATAATTTTTTTAGAATTTTTGGGGATGCCAAGAAGGGGTTTTGGCATTGATTTATGGCACCCTTTCTTGAAAAGTTCTAATTCCTAGTCTATAAAAAGGGGACCCCTCTCTTGGATGTCTAGTGATCAATTATCTTGTAGATTTTTTATTTTCAAAGCCTCTTCTCCTCCTCTCTTTTTCATCTAGATTTTATATCACTTTGGAGTATTCAAGGTGCTTGTAGAAGAAGGAAGAGGTCAGCTATCAAAGTTGTTCGCAGACTAGCATCTTCGAGCCCCTGATCTGTGCCAGTCTTCGTATGAATTTCTCTATAGAGGCCAGACAACTTCATGTGGCTGTGAGTGATTTGAGGAACACCCTCTCTAATCATTGGATTAGAGGAGATCAAGATCAAAATATATTTGGTAATGATCTCTAACTTTTTTTGATTCCTATGGTAGATCTAATAGTTAGATCTAGAATTTCAGCATCGATGAGATCGATGTGATTTTTATTTTTAGAACTAAATTATATATTTTTCATATCAAAAATTTTGATGTGGTAGTCTAAGATTAGATCTTATATATATAATTAATATTAAATTATTTAATTTATTATTTTTACTGTCTAAAATTTTTAATTGTATGTACTGCACTGCCACAAATTTTTTTCAACTGGTATAAGAGCCAGATTATTTTGATATGAATTAATATAACTTTAGATCTGATTTTTTATTATTAAATCTAATTATTTATAATTTAGATTAGATCTAAATTAGTTTATTTTTAAATTTGATTATTATTTATTTAGATTAGATATTCTGAGTAGCAAAGTACTCGGATTGGGTAATCACCAGGCTGTCCGATCATAGGTGCAAGTAAGGTTTCATGATCCTCTCCTCCCATTCAATGGGGTGCTCTTCATGATGTGTAGGGGTGCTACTATAAGGTCTTATGAAGAAGAAAGTGAAAAGAGAAAACTTACTTTCTTGTAAAATCTTATATCTTGAAATCCTAGGTATTGTTGTATGTGATGTAAACTGCGAAGATAGTTACATCTAATCTTGTTTAGTCAAAATTATTTTGATCTAAAATCATAAAAAATTTAGATTTGATCTAAAAGATTTTATGACTTGACGTAAAAAATTTATATGAAAAATTATTTTTGAAACCTTAACCATGTTGATGCAAAACTTAATTTTGAATTAAGTATCAAGCTGATTGGATCTAGAATTGTGATTTAAATCTAAAGACATTGCATAAAACATGGGGCATGGGTTAGCTCAAATCAGGTCGTTCTCTTTAATTGAGTTAGACCTAAGGTTAAAATCAAAGAATTGATTGACCATGTAGAGAAATTGATTAAGTCTAACTAAATATTGAAGTAGATTAATCAGGATTTCTCTAGTACAATAGTTGTAGATGGTCAGGTCCATATCTTTGATTAGACCAAATGGATCTTGATTGTAGCTCAGTGGTTGAACCCGAACTATTAGGTTGGTCAAATTGAAACTAGTTAACCAATTGGTGTCTAAGATAAGTTTGATATTTCGATCAGTGGTTTTTAATTGGGAACGGCTTACCTAGCCATTTCGATGGTGTCTAAGGCAAGCTTAGCAGACCCTCCCATCGATCTCACTTACCTGATCAATTTGGTGAACTAGATTTTGATTAGATCACTAAGTGATTCGAGTTAACCCTTGCCATTAAGGTTGATCAGTATGACTGATCTAGGTGTCAGTTCAATTAGCATGACCTAACTCAATTCAGTGACTTGATGAAGTCAGTGGGAGGATTATGGTCTACTAATTGATCTTTTCTTCTCTTCTCTCTTCTCTCTTCGCTAAATCGATTAAATCTTTTAAATTATTTGGTCTTTAAAATGAGCTAGTTATGATGATAACTAGATCATAGCCTCCTATTAAGGTGACTGATAATGGGTTTATTATTTTTAATTGACATTGCAGACGCCATCCGTCTGATGTTCTTTCTGAATGATGGAATTATCATTCATCATATGATGACTCTGATGAACTATCTGATGATGGTGGGGTTGACTGAGCCATCCTCGAACCTGATCACTCATTAGGTAGAATCACTGAGTAGGTTCATGTTAATGGTTTGACCTAATCAAAACTTTCAGTGGAGCCCCATCATCTACTGAAATAAAATTTGGAGCTAAATTAAATACTAAAAGTTATTTAGAGAAATAATTGGTTGAGAGCCTACCCATAGGTATATATGGGTTGACTGAGCTATCCTCGGGCGTATATGTAGTCTGTGTGGATTCTAGTACCCACTAAAAAATTAAGGTAAATTTTTGAATTGGAGGTAGAGGCTACTAATTCATATAAAATAGTGAGAGGACCTTTAGACTAAAATCCAAATCTTTAGGATTAACAAATTTATTTACTAATTAGGCTTTGTTCTTTCTTTGTGTGTGTTAATATGGCCTCAAACTTGTCACTTCGATTACTGTTGGATAGTGAGAAGCTTACCGGATCGAATTTCGATAATTGATATCAAAAATTAAAGATTATCTTGGAGCATGAGCGGATCCTTTATGTGATAACGGATCTGGCACTTGAGAAGCCTACTCCTAACACCCGAGGAGCAGTCTGAGATACTTATTTGAAGTGGCTCAATGATCGTACTATGGTTCGTTGCATCATGCGGGCCTCCATGAATGACGAGTTCAGCAGGAAGTTTGAAAAAATTCAGTAGAGAAAATGCTTCAAGTGTTGAGAGATTCTTTTGATACTCCTGATGATGTTGAGCAGCATAAGACTAGTTGCATCATTTTCGATATCTGGATGAGGGAGGGTGCATCTGTTATCGATTATGTATTATACATGATCGAGCAGATTAAAAAATTGAGCAAACTCAGCTTTCCTTTGCATAAACAGCTGGAGAAAGATGCGATCCGAAACTCTCTTCCCAAGTCTTACCTGTCGTTCCTCAGTCATTTCAGAATGACGAAGCCTGTAGTGAACTACCACGGTCTGTTGGGGTTGCTACAGACTTTTGAGAAAGATCGCCAGCTCCATAAAGAGATAGTGAATTTAGTGGGAGGATCTTCTTCGGGTAGTCGTCGTCCCTTTAAGAAAGGAAAAAAGAAGAAGAATAAGAAGGTGCCTAGTGTTGGGAGTCTGTCCCAGAAACTCAAGTTCAAGACTGATCAAAATCAGACAAAGTACTTCTTTTGCAAGAAGAAGAGTCACTAGAAGAGGAATTATCCTCAGTACATCACTTTCCTTGATCCAAACAGGCCAAAGAAGAAGAAGCAATCAGTTGCTGGATAAGGTACTTATGTGATAACATCTTGTAACTTCTTTCTTATAGATACAATGACCTGGGTATTGGATACTGGAAGCCCTATTCATATTTGCAATTCATTGCAGGGTCTTCAGGTCACTAGGAGATTTGGAGAAAACGAGAGATTCCTAAATGTTGGAGATGGAAGATCAGTTTCAGTTCTAACTTTAGGAATCATCAAGCTTGTATTCGAGTCTCAGTATATTATTCTTAATGAGCGTCATTACTGTCGTAGTTTATTTTTAAATATTATTTTTGTAGGCCTTTTGGCCAATTCAAATTATAAAATATTAATAAAGAAAAACTTTTGTGATATCATTTTGAATGATGTTATAATTTTATGTGGACAGTTGAACAATGATATTTATATTGTATCTAGGCCCAATGTAATGTACATTTCAAATAAACATCCTAAAATAGATGATATCACAGATGTCTACCTTTGGCATTATAGGCTAGGTCATATCAACAAAAGCAGGATGAACAGGTTGGCTCAAGAAGAAATTCTTGATAAACACGATTATGGATCGTTACCTATCTGTGAGCCTTGTTTGCTCAGAAAGATGACCAAGTCACCTTTTACTAAAAAAGATGAACGAGCCAGTGATGTCCTGGGTCTGATACATACCAATGTATGTGGACCCATGAGCACATGTGCTAGAGGTGGGTATAGCTACTTCATCACATTCACAGATGACTTATCTAAGTATGGGTACGTTTACTTGATGAAATATAAGTCTGAATCATTTGAAATATTCAAATAGTTATGTAATGAAGTAGAGAAACAAACTGAAAAAAATATTAAATTTCTTCAGTCTGACCGAGGAGGTGAATACCTTTCTAGTGAATTTCTGACATATCTAGGAGAGAATGAGATTCTCTCCCAATAGATCCCTCCAGGGACACTACAGCATAATGGCATCTCAGAAAGAAGAAATCGAACCTTACTGGATATGGTTCGATCCATGATGGGGTTTACAACTCTATCGATCTCCTTTTGGGGATGTACACTTGAAATAGCCTATCTTGTGTTCAATAATGTTCTGAGCAAGTCAATTAGTAAGACACCATATGAGATATGGTCAGGACGTACGCTGAACCTCTCTTACTTTAGAGTCTGGGGGTGTCCAGCTTATATTAAACGATTACAAACTGACAAGCTCAGTCCTAAGTCTGATAAGTATAATTTCGTAGGGTATTCCAAGAAAATGAGGGGATATTATTTTTACCTACTTGCTGAATAAAAGGTGTTTGTCAGCAGTAAGACATATTTTTTGAAAAAAAAAAATTCTTAATAAAGGAATAAATGCCTCTAAAATTGAGCTTGATGAAATTCGATAGGTAGAAGAACCGACACCAATGATTGAATCTGAACCAAATTTGATGAGATCAAATTTGGAGCCCAATGAGCAAGCATCCTTAAGGCGATATGATAGAGTACCACATCAGTCAGATAGATACTTAGATTTCTTTGTCCGGAATAGAGATCCTGTCGAACTTGATGAGAATAATGAAAATCTGATCACTTACATGGATGCAATGCAGAGATCTGACTCTGATAAATGGCTTGAAGTCATGAGATCCAAAATGGAGTCCATGAAGGTCAACGATGTGTGGACATTAGTTGACCCACCTGAAGAGATAAAGCCCATAGGGTGTAAGTGGATCTTTAAGAGAAAGAGGGGTGTGGATGGAAAGGTGGAGACCTATAAAGCCTATTTGATTGCCAAAGATTATCGTCAGTGTTATGATATTGACTATGATGAGATATTTTTTCCTGTGGTAATACTCAAATCCATTCGGATCATGCTTGCGATAGCAGCATATTTGGACTATGAAGTCTGGCAAATGGATATGAAGACAGCTTTCTTAAATGGAGAGTTGAACGAAGAGGTATATATGATACAACCTGAAGGATTTATATCCATAGATGAGTCCAAGGTGTGCAAGCTTTCGGATCTATTTATGGATTGAAAAGCAAGCATCTCAGAGTTGGAACATACATTTTGATAAAGTGATCAGAATGTATGGCTTCATTAGGAATGGAGAGGAACCCTGCATATATAAGTAGGCAAATAGTTTGATAATTGTATTTCTTGTGTTGTATGTGAATGACATTTTCTTAATCAAAAATGATGTCCTTGCGTTACAGGAAACAAAAGTGTGGCTGTCGTCAAAAATTCTTCATGAAGGACCTGAGAGAAGCAGCCTAAATCCTAGGGATGAAGATCTATAGAGATAGATCTAAGAGGCTGCTTAGGCTCTCTCAATCCACGTACATAGATACTATGCTGAAATGGTTCGGCATGGAGAATTCGAAGAAAGACTATCTTTTGATAAGCCAAAGAATTTCTCTTTCGAAAAGAGATTATCTGATAAATCCTCAAGAGAGAGAGCGTATAAATAAAGTTTCATATGCTTCAGTAGTGGATTCTATTATATACACCATAATATGTACGAGATCAGATGTAGCATACTCAATAGGGATAGTGAGTAAATACCAGTCTGATCCAGGAGAAAACCACTGGAAGGTCATAAAGATCATTCTTAAGTATTTTAGAAATACTAAGGATCAGTGGCTTGTGTATGGTGAAACTGACTTGAAACTTATGGGGCTCACCAACTTCAGCTTTCAGTTAGACCATGATGATAGTAAGAGTATGTCGGGTTATATTTTTATCCTAAATGATGGAGCAATCTATTAAAAAAGTTTTAAGCAGAATACTATGGCAGACTCTATTTGCGAAGTAGAGTATATTGTGGCATCCGATGCTGCAAAGAAAGTTGTATGGTTGTAGAAGTTCATCAACGAGCTCGGAGTGGCACCCTCCATTGATGACCTTATCTTGTTATACTGTGACAATACTGGAGCCATTACTCAAGCTAAAGAGCTGAGATCCCATCAACGCACCAAACATATTCTGTGCCATTATCACCTTATCTGAGAGATCATGGATCGAGGTGACATTGACCTTTAGAAGATCGATGAAAGAGAGAACCTGGTCGACCCATTTACTAAAGCTCTCAGAATCAAAGAGTTTTATGACCACAAATCGAAGATAGGTATACGATACTGTACCGATTGGCTTTAGTCCAAGTGGGAGTTGTTAGAAAATATGTCCCAAAATCAATTGTTAAACGATTGTGCTCATCTTATAAACTGTATAAAAATTTTTATTCATAAAAGTTATTTGATATTTTCATTACAAATTGACCATCTTTGAACTCCTGTATTGTAGTGAAGTCTTTAGGACTATATATATTAATCGACAAAGGAAAATTTATCGTTAAGTCTTTAAAATTATTCATGACCAAATGATACACTATTACTAGGATGATAATGATATCAAGTGTAGGTCGTTGTGTGTCATATGAGTTGGTTGTCCTCTTAACCAAAGAGTGTGGAGACACTACTATGGCATGCAAATGGAATGTAGGAGTACATTCGCATCGAACGTGACCATGTGTCAAGTACTTTGCTGTCAAGAGTAGCTTGTGAAGGGTATGAGTATAAGTATCCCTCTGACCTGAGACCATCATGGTGACTTGTAAGAAACTCACTGTACTTTAGTATCGAACTATCTGAGTTTCTAACTTAGTGATGGAAGGGTACCAGGTGCAGTCAAATACTTATCAAGTTGGTATGTGAGTCTAGATGGAATTAACCCCTCTGAATTGGTAAGAGATATGCATTAGTGTATTTTAATTTAGCAAAATCTTGGTCAGGATAATCAGTGAGATGGATTTGAAAGGTTGAAATACAATGTGATCGACTTAATTAGGGTTGACAGTTAAACCCTCAGTCATCTTGAGTATTTGGATCAAAGGGTGAATTATACAGTAACCATACATCAGTAGGTTTTAGAAGGTTGCTTTGCAGCACTTCGACTCATCCAGTCATCAGGTCTGTTGGATGTATGTCGTAGAAGCCAATCTTGGCTGATACATTTCATATTTCTAGGATATGATTTTATACTTATTGGGCAATTATATTATCATTCATATTTACATGTCCATGAATCATCCAAGGGATTAACGAGATGATGACACATATTCTCAAAGAGTTAAGAATTGGAGACATGTGTTATTGATGGTTAATTTCTAAATTACTCTTGATCATAGGATCATCATGGGCATGGTGATTGATCTGGTAGATCATTACATGAATTACTTTCTTTGGACAGATGGGTCTCAAATCTACAGTGTAGAGACACTGGAGTGAGAGCGCAGGTGGTTGTTAAAAAACAACTATCACTGAGCGTGACCAACATGAGAAGTCACATGGATGTCTGCTTACTCGTTAGTGACTTTCTCAATACTGCAGTTGTATGACTGATCTTTTGACCTGAGATGACACTACTGCTCGCAGTGAGGCTGCTGAAGTTTGACTGATACATCAACATGGGTCTCAATGAGCCCTTATAGTGGATGTTGGCAAAAGTTGGTCCACTATAGGAGTGGGGTGTGCATCAAGATGGGATCTATTGACTCTAGCAGAAAGGAGTAGTCCTATGAGATTTGAGAAGCTGAGTCTTTAAGTCTATGGCTATAGCAGTGTGATTGATGAAAAAGAGTTTTCATAGAATCACATATGGACTCAAGCTGATTGAATCTATCATATGACTGATGTTAAGGTTTGATGATTTATCCATGACTTGCCAATCTGGTCGAGACTCACGATAGAGGGATTGTATCATGCGTTAACTGCACCTAGAGATTCATTTTTTATTCTGCTAGGTTTCCACTACATACAGCTAGGTGTCACTAGAGGATTGCGAGACTCATGAAGATCATCTTGATGATTAATGATC
Organism: Elaeis guineensis; assembly: GCF_000442705.2. Taxonomy (NCBI): domain Eukaryota; kingdom Viridiplantae; phylum Streptophyta; class Magnoliopsida; order Arecales; family Arecaceae; genus Elaeis; species Elaeis guineensis. Next base: position 79,925,503 of record NC_025997.2, read on the forward strand.
CTTGGTGGGCTGAGTTAAAATTATTCCAATCCATTGAAAAGTGTTTCAATGATATTGTGATGGGGATCACAATATATCTCACTACCTGACAGAATAGAACCTATGGAGTCACACAAAAAAAAAGCTTTTGACTGATCAGATGGTTGAATTACGATTATGAATCATAACAGGATTTGATTATCAATTTGATTGATAATTGATCTAATGTAAATATTGCATTATGTAACCTACTAAAGAGTTAGTAAGCTATAGGAGGATTAATTAGTACTAAGATTGTTAATTGGCTCAATTTGATTAAGCAATGGGGCTTGTATCAAGTCTAATTTGATTGGATTTAATTTGACTCATTATGGGTCTGATGTGATAAAATCTGTTGGTGTAGAATTCCACCGAAGCCAGAGTTGCTGGAGTTGAGATGACCGTGGCTGCCGTCGGGACCTGCAAGGAAAGTCTAAATCGAAGTTGGGGGTGCTCCGGCAAGACCCTCCGATGCTCAAGTCAGTACTCTGCTTCAATAAAAATGGAGTGCTTGAGTGGGAATTTTAGCAGAGTTTCAAGATAGAGTTTAAAGCTTAGAGAAGAACGTATCTGGGGGTCCCTTTTTATAGACGAAGAGCATAACTGATTGACAGTGATGTCTGTAACTGCCTGGTAGTGGGCTATTCAGAGCCGGACGGAGTTTGTTACGGAGAGTAGTGGCGTCAGGGGTCGTTCATGGCCACGTGGAGTTTGTTACGAAGAGTGAAGTGGTGTCCGTTGTCGCGACTTGCCAGAGAGTGGTAGATCCTGGAGAGTGGAGTGGTATCCGTTGTCGCGACTTGCCAGAGAGTGGTGGAGCCACGTGGAATCCGTTATAGAGAGTGGAGTAGGGCAGTGCCATTATCGTGACTTGCCAGAGAGTTTGGATCTGTCGGCTGGAGCTTGGCTGGGATATTTGATGGAGCAGAATGGCTCTCTATCCCATCGATTTAGGAGAAGCTTGGATGTTTCTGAGGCTGCTGACGAGTCTACTGTTGTCGGATGCCTCAGGCGCTGATGCTACAGGTGGGAGTCATCTGTTGTAGAAACTCGGATGGAGACTTTCTGTTGGTGAAGTCCGATAGGAGTTCGATTGCTAGAGAAGTTCGTCTGGAATTTGTCTGATTTGGAAACTCGTTTGAAGATTATCCATCGGAGAAGTCCGATTTCATGAAGAATCTGGCGGAGGGTTGGCCGATGGTGGACTTCGGATGGCGTTGGGGAAGTTTGTCCGTCGGAGGAGTTCGGGAATCCTGTGGAAGTCTGGATGGCGTGGTGGAAGTCTGGCTGACGTTATTGAAGGCTGATGGCTGCGGAGGTTCGACAGACACCGGAAGCAATCGATCGTTGTAGAAATCCAACTGCTGGAGTCTGTCTGTTGTAGAAGCTCATCCGATATCCATCCGCTATGGAAGTTCGGACGGAGTCTGGTTCTTGTAGAAGGCTGAAAGGAGACCACTTATTGTAAAAGCTCGATCGTAGATCGATTATCGTGGGAGCTCGGAGTAGCGATCTGGCCGGTGGATCCTGTCCCATTGTGGAAGCTCGTTCGGGATCCGGCTATGAAGAAGCTCGGCTGAAGTCTACCTGTGATAGAAGTTCGAAAGAAATTTGTTTACAGTAGAGGTTCGAATGGAATTTGCTTACGGTAGATATCCGAGGTAGACCACCCGCTGTAGGGGTTCGGAGTAGACAACTCGTAGTAGAAGTTTTTCTCTCACAGGAGCTCGATTGGAATCCTGAGGGTGGTCGACCGTCGTAGAAACTTGGATGGAGTCTGATTACTATAGAAATCTCATTGTCGGAGAAGCTCGGATATTGACGAAGTCCGAAAGAAGTTCATAGAATAGTTGATCATTGTAGAAGGTCGGCTGATAGTGAGGCTCAGAGAGCCTTTGGAGCGGCCCGGTAGATGGATGGAGAAGCTCATTGTTGGAGAAGTCCAGATGGTATTATGGAAGCTCGGACAGTCGAGGGGGTTCAGAGAGACGCCACACAAGGTCAGAAGCCGAAAAAGTCCTAGAAGGGTCGGTTCATTACAAACTTCGGCCAGGTTTATTTTATACCCAACACCAGTCCCCCTACTTTCGAGTTCGGGTTCCGAATGAAGGAAGTACAGAGAAATTCTCTCGATCAAAGTTGTCCCCCTCAATTTTCACACTCGATGGTTGCCAGATATTTTGGTGCTTGGCGTGCTGGTGCCGGAGTCTTTTCAAATCAAGATGATCCGAAAAGATTTTTTCGAAATTCCCACTGGGGCGTGGCTCTAGGTACGGTGCAATAATGACTTTATTAGCTGTCAGTCATTTTCGGTAGCCTATCATAGTGAGTGGGACACGCAGCAAGTGTAGGTCGGCCAGAGGAGATCCGCAATCATAACTGCTCCGGGCCCTGTTGCCTATTTAAACACGTCCTCCTCCTTCAGGGATTTCACTTTGCCTGAGAGAGTCCCTCGGTCCCTTCCTCTTCCCCGAGACCTCCAGCCTCCTTTAGCATCTTTCTCGGCCATCCTCCGGGTCGACTTCCATCATCCTTGCCGTCTTTTTGCACTCCTCGGGCCAACCTAGGTTAGTCTCAAAACTTCTTGCCATTTTTCTATTCTTTCTTCTTCGTATTCCATTCGTTTAGCTTCCTCAAGGGCTTGTTTGATATTTTTTCTGATTTTTTTTTCGAAAATTTTGTGGCTTCTATTTGATCCAAAATGTCTTCCGATATCTCTTCTTCTAGTGGTTCTAGGAGTTCGTCAGCCTCAGTTTCTCAGAGTCCTTGTACCGTAGACGGACCCATAGTCGGGATCGAACCTTGCCTGGTCTTTGCACCGGACACCATCCCCAGCTCTTTGACTCCAGACGAACACTCACTGATAAGGATTCAGTATGGAGTTCCTTCGGAGTACGAGCTGGAGCTTCCCAGGCCAACTGACCGGGCTAGTGCCCCTCCTCCCGGCCAATTTTGTCTGTACCAGGAGGCCTTCCGTGCCGGACTTCGGCTTCCACTTCTGCCTTTTGTCATCGTCCTCTTTCATTTTCTGAATATTTCTCTAGTCTCAGTAGCGCCGAACTCCTTTAGATTTTTTATAGGATTTCTTTCTCTTTGTAGTTTAGCTGAAGTTCGACCGACTCTTTCTTTGTTTAGAAATTTCTACACCTTCAAGCGTCATCCCTCGGCAAAGGACTGGTGGTACTTCTCCCCTCAGTTTGGTAGAAAGGGATTGCTGAAAGATGCCCCCTCTTCTATCCACAACTAGAAGGAGAGGTTCTTCTATGTCCGATGCCCGACTTTGGAGCTAGGATTACCCCCTTGGGGCTCTCTGAGGGATTCTATCCGCCGAGCTTCTAGCCTGGAAAGGGACGACCTCAAAGCTTCCAAAAAGCTCGAGGCCTATCAAGCCCCCCTCTTCTCCGAACTTCTGAAGGAACAACTTTTGTTCAACGTCGGCCTGAGTCCTCTTAATCATGTCGGTACCCTTTTTTTTTTTTTGCTGCTTCCTCTTTCTATTATTCCATCTCTGAGCCGTGTTGATCTTTTTTTTATTGCAGACATGGATGCAGGCGTGGCTTAGAGGTTAGCCCAGGGTCTCAAGACCCACAAGAGAAAAGATGCCTCGACTTCGGGGTCAATGAAGAAAGCCAAGACAGAAGGGACAAGCTCGGTCATGCCTGCCCAGGTGGCCGTTGCCATCGACGTCCCTTCCTACGTCAAACCCGAAGTCCCCCGAGCCCTTTCAAGGAGCCCCCCGACCGAGGATCCCGCTCCAGAGGCTCATCCCGAGGGGCACCCGGGGTCGAAGGGAGGAGGAGAAAGAAGACCCTGGCTCGGAAGAGCCGCAGTCGCAAGGCTGCTGTCGAGGGGGCCAGCGGCTCCGAGGAAGACCTGGGGAAAAATTTCTTCAACAATAGGGATTTAATAAAGAGGCTGGTCGAAGGGTGCATTCTGACCGAGGTCGTCCAGAGGATCGTCCTTGCTGATCCCAAGCTGTGGGTCTGGAACTCTCTGGGATCTTTCCTCGAAGTAGGTTCATTCACTTTTTCTTCTCCTTCTTGCTTCTTTACTTAATTTATTCCTTAGCCTTTATATTGACCCCCTGGCCTCTCTTGCAGATTGGACACCAGCTTGTCGCCAACGTCGAGACAGTGAAGATCACTAAGAGGGAGGCAGCTCGGGTGGAGGAAGGTTGCCTGGCTGGGGCCGCTCACCTCGAGGAGAAGATCGTCGAGGCCCTAAGTCTCCAGGAGGTGCTGGAAAAGGAGGGACAAACCTCATCCGATCTGAGGACCGCCTTGGAGGAGAAGAGAAAGAAGGCTGAGGCCGAGGTCTCCGAACTGAAGGCACAGGTTTTCGAGTTGAGGGCGCAAGTTTTCGAGCTGAAAGCGTAGATCCCGTCCCTGATCTCAGAGGCAGGGGCCCAAGCAGTGGAGGAGTTCAAGGCCTCCTCCGAGATGGAGGATCTACAGGTCCAGTTCGGCCAGGATACCTTCATCAAGGGTTTCGAGCTCTACCGAAAGAAGGTGGCTGGAAGGTTTCTCGAACTGGATCTCAGCTTCCTGGATGAGGCATCCGATGATGAAGCCGGACCATCCAAAATCGCTGTCGGTCCTCCTCCAGTCGGGACCTCATTGACCGCTGCGGCCGCCGCTGCCGACCTTCTGGGGACGTCGGGCCCCTCCACTTCTGCCCCAGACATCCAGAATCTCTAGCTTTGTATTTTCCCTTTGTGGTGACTTTTCTTCATTTTCTTGTACTTGAAAATTATTTAATCAATGAAATCAGATTCTTTTTCACAGAGGGCCTCTTTTTTTTTGTATTCTTTTCCTTCTCTTTTGTCTTCTTGTACTAATTTGAGTCGTGGCGCTTTTGTCTCCCAACGATAGTGCCCTACCAAAGCTCTTCCCCTACCATAGGAGATTCCTCTGCAATCGATGATCCGAGACCTCAGAAGGAAAGTTCGTCAGTTGACGAAGAAATCCAAGAAGCTGGAAAATGAACTTCATCGGCTGAGGAAGAGCCATTCGGAAGTCACTGCAGAGGCTATTCGCTTTCAGGACCTCCAAAGAAAGGGTCTCATGGAATACACCCGGAGGAAGGCCGACTTCATGACGGAGCTTGAGGAACTCCGAAAACATGCCAGCGACCAATCTTGGACTCAAGCTTCCAAGATCAGCTCCCTTGAAGTCGAGCTGGCAGCCACATGGGAGAAGATCAGCCAGTTGGAAGGGAGCTCGTCCTGGCTCACAACCCAAGCTGACCGCAATCGAGACTGGTCGAAGAAGTTCTCCGACCTTCAAAAGCAGCTGCAGGATGCTGAGGCGAACTACAATGCCTACCGAGTCGGCTGGAGCTGACAAGTGGAGGACTACCGAAGGAAGCTCCTGACGGCGATCGATGAAGTTGCCCACCTTCAGAGGTAGTTGTCTGAGAGAGTCCAGCTTGCCTCTGCACAAGGCTCCGACGAGCTCCGCTCCTTGAGGGGGACCGTGGCAGAACTATCTGTGGCCCTTGGGCGGGAGGAGGCCGAACTGCAGCGGCTGAAGATTCAGCTAGTCCACGAGCAGCAGGTGGTCAAAGATGCCAAGGCGGAGTCTGAGGTCCTGAGGAAGAGGTTTCGAGAGTCGGAGGGCTAGAGCTGGCGGTTCCACCAGATGTACCGAGATATGCTGCTGAGAAAGATGGAACTAGAGGAAGAAGTTGAAAACTTAAGGCAATCCCTAATAAGGACTGAAATCGAGAGCTCGAGATCGGAAGAAGTTGGGCTTCCTTAGAGCTCCTTTCTCTTTTTTTTTTTCATCCTTCCATGTATTCTTTTTCTTTTCTTGTCGTCTCTCTTTTTGGCATTCAAGGCTTTGTAATATATACTTCACTAATGAAATGAAAAAGAAATTTTCCATTATCTTGTCCATTTTGGTATTTAGTTGTCGTTTACCAAACTTCTTTTGTCTTTTGTCTTGTCCGACGCCATCATTGTTTGAAGGTTCCCGGTCACCGTCGTGTTGATTTACCTTTGTGATTCATGACCGTAGGTCTTTTCGAGGCCATTTAAGTTTGACGCTCCCTCCCGATGCTCGAGCTTGGGGACCCGAACTTCTCATTACTTTGAGGAAGTCGATTTCTCCTCGGCCTGTGTTGAGTTCCCTTTTAGTAACTGAGGGTTTCTTGATAGGAGTATCCTTCCTCATTGAGACGAGGTCCCTTATGTTCTTGATGTAGTTTGTTTTTCACTTGTCGCTGGTGTAGTTCATCGCTTTTCCTTTTCATCTCCTCCCCCTCTCTTTTTTTTGTGTTCGAGTGAGGGTTTTTCCTCTGCTCTTAACAGGGTCGTGAGAGCGTAGAGGAGCCGTTGAGGGGGCTTTCCTCCTCATCTGATCTTAATCAACTGGGTCTTTGTTTGCGTCAGGATGAGGTCCTCCTTTTATTTCCGACAGTCAATTTTAGCTCATGTTAGGATGAGATTCTCCTTCTATTCCTAACAGGGCTGTGGGGGCACATAAGGGCCGCTGCGAGGGCCTCTCCCCTCATCTGTTCTTTAAATAACTAGGCCTTCGACTTTGCTCATGTTAGGATGAGATTCTCCTCCTGTTCCTAACAAGACTGTGGGGGCACATAAGGGCCGTTGTGAGGGCCTCTCCCCCCATCCGATCTTTAAGTAATCGAGCCTTCGACTTTACTCATGTTAGGATGAGGTTCTCCTCCTGTTCCTAACAAGGCTGTGGGGGCACATAAGGGCCGTTGCGAGGGCCTCTCCCTCCATCCGGTCTTTAAGTAACCGGACCTTCAACTTTGCTTATATTAGAACGAGGTTTTCCTCCTGTTCTTAACAAGGCTGTGGGGGCACATAAGGACCGTTGCGAGGGCCTCTCCCCCCATCCGATCTTTAAGTAACTGGGCCTTCGACTTTGCTCATGTTAGGATGAGGTTCTCCTCCTGTTTCTAACAAGGCTGTGGGGGCACATAAGGGCCGTTGCGAGGGCCTCTCCCCCCATCCGATCTTTAAGTAATCGGACCTTCGACTTTGCTCTTGTTAGGACGAGGTTCTCCTCCTGTTCTTAACAAGGCTGTGGGGGCACATAAGGACCATTGCGAGGGCCTCTCCCCCCATCCGGTCTTTAAGTAACCGGGCCTTCGACTTTGCTCATGTTAGGATGAGGTTTTCCTCCTGTTCCTATCACACTTAATTTTGACTGAATGAGGGAGTTACTTCCCATCATTATAAGCTCATGCTAAAAGGACAAATATGTAAATATAAAACTTTTATTTAAGGCAAAGCTATTGGTAATACATTCACAGATTTTCCAAATCCTATAGTCGTGGAAGGTCTGCTCCCCATTGGGGTCCTCCTGAGATGGAGTTGATAATCTCAATCAGAGGCCGATCTTTAGGCTACTTTTCCCTCCTTGGTGGCTCCGACTGTGGTAAGGCCCTAGGCCGGTCTTCCCTACCTTCAGATTGGCGTTGAATGAATCTGTCGAACCGACCTCATCTGATGAGCTCCTCGATCTCATCATGAAGCTGAATACACTCCTCCGTGTCGTGGCCGTGGTCGCGATGATAAAGGCAGAACTTGTTAGGATTGCACTTCCTGGGATGTGTGTGCATTCTTTTCGGCCTTGGCAGCTGCTCCCTAACCTCCATCAACACTTGAGTTTTTGATGTGTTGAGAGGGGTGTAGCTGTGGAATCTTTCCGGGGGAGAGCTCCATCAAACTTTGTGGTCCGGGCTCCTCTGCCTACGAGCTCGGGGAGGAGTCTAGGCACGCTTGTGTCCGGAGGGAGTTCGAGAACGTGGCCGAGCTTCACTCGACCCTTTTTCAGCTGCGGACTTGCTGGAGTCCCCATCCTGTCGCTGCTTAGCAGCCTCCTCGCCCTTCATTTTGAAGGCTTCTTCGGCTCGGGCATATCCTTCGGCCGGAGCCAGCAAATCAGCAAAGTCCCTGGGATATTTGTTTTTCAGAAAAAATAGAAGATCATTCTTTTGAAGACTGCCCTTCAGGGCGGCTATCGCGATCGATTGGTCCAAGTTTCAGACCTCCAGCATGACGATGTTAAAGCGGTTGACGTAGGCTCGGATGGATTCTCCCTCCTTCTTCTTGATGTTGATAAGGGACTCCGAACCTCTCTGGGATGCTGACTGCTAACAAAATGAGCCACAAACTGGTGGCTCATCTGATCAATGTAGAAGATAGTACCCGACTTCAGTATCGAGTACCAGTTCCTTGCTGCTCCCTTCAAGGTGGATGGGAAAGCTCGGCATAAGATGGCGTCTGGCATGCCATGAAGCAGCATCATCATCTGGAAGGCCTCCAGATGGTCAATCGGATCTGAGGTCCCATCGTAGCTTTCGAATTGGGGAAGCTTGAAGTTTGACGGGATCGATTCCTGCATGATCATTTGAGAGAAAGGAGGGTCAGTACAGATGTCCTCACCATAAGTAGGGGGAGCATGGCAGAGCTCTTCGATCCGCCGGTTCATCTCCTAGAGCCTTCAATCCAAGAGGTCCTCTCAATTATGAGTCTCGAGGGTCTTCTGGTAGAGTGGAGGTAGGGATCCTTTGGGAGTGGAATCGTGATCAGACTGAGGGCTCTCCACTCTCAGATTTCCCTTTCCAGGGAAGACAGGATGACTGGCCCAGGTGGCCCACCCTACTGTCGGATCTTGAAACTCTGGCGATGCTCTTTCCAACCGCACTGACGCCTGCGGCTGTTGCTACTGTTGCTGATGGCTTGCACTGCTTCGGTGAGACCTCTGACATGCTGAACTAGTAGGTCGAACTGGTCCATACCGATCGCCGTTGTCGAAGGAGGAGGGAGAGCCTGAGATTGGAGGCAAGATCGGAGCCTGAGATCTGACCGAGGAGGCCGTGGATCACCTGGTGGATGCCTTTCGAGGAGGCATCAGGTGGAGATCTAGTAGGAGAAGGAGAAGAGGATGTCGGAGAAGATGACCGGAGACAGTCCCGTTGAGCACTCCTTTAAGAACAAGGGTACCGCAAAGACACAGGCCCTTCCTCTAGCGCCAATTCTGTTGGTGCAAAATTCCACCGAAGTCGGAGTTGAGATGATTGCGGCCGCCGTCGGGACCTGCAAGGAAAGTCTAAATCGGAGTTGGGGGTGCTCCGGCAAGACCCTCCGACGCTCAAGTTAGTACTCTGCTTCAACAGAAATGGAGTGCTCGAGTGAGAATTTTAGTAGAGTTTCGAGATAGAGTTTAGGACTTAGAGAAGAACGTATCTGGGGGTCCCTTTCTATAGATGGAGAGCGTAATTGATTGACAGCGATGTCTGTAACCGCCTGGTAGTGGGCTGTTCAGAGCCGTGCAGAGTTTGTTACGGAGAGTAGTGGCATTAGGGGTCGTTTATGGCCATGTGGAGTTTGTTATGAAGAGTGGAGTGGTGTCCGTTGTCGCAACTTGCCAGAGAGTGGTAGAGCCCGGAGAGTGGAGTGGTGTCCATTGTTGCGACTTGCCAGAGAGTGGTGGAGCCACGTGGAATCTGTTTCAAAGAGTGGAGTAGGGTAGTGGCCATTATCGTGACTTGCCGAGAGTTCGGATCTGTCGGCTGGAGCTCGGCTAGGATATCTGATGGAGCAGAATGGCTCTCTATCCCATTGATCTAGGAGAAGCTCAGATGTTTCCGAGTCTGCTGACGAGTCTACTATTGTCGGATGCCTCGGGCGCTAATGCTACAGGTGGGAGTCATTTGCTGTAGAAGCTCGGATGGAGACTTTCTATTGGTGAAGTCCGATAGGAGTCCGATTGCTAGAGAAGTCCGTCTGGAATTTGCCTGATGTGAAAGCTCGTTTGAAGATTATCTGTCAGAGAAGTCCGAATTCATGAAGAATCTAGCGGAGGGTCGACCGTCGGTGGACTTCGGATGGCGTTGGGGAAGTTTGTCTACTGGAGGAGTCCGAGAATCCTGTGGAAGTCTGGATGGTGTGGTGGAAGTCTGGCTGACATTATTGAAGGCTGATGGCTGGGGAGGTTCGGCAGACACCGGAGGTGATCGACCGTTGTAGAAATCCAGCTGCTGGAGTCCGTCTGTTGTAGAAGCTCGTTCGATATCCATCCACTATGGAAGTTCAGACGGAGTCTGATTCTGGTAGAAGACTTGAAGGAGACCGCTTATTGTAGAAGCTCGGTCGAAGATCGATTGTCGCGGGAGCTCGGAGTAGCGACCTGGCCAATGGATCCTATCCCATTGTGGAAGCTCAATCGGGATCCGACTACGAAGAAGCTCGACTGAAGTCTACCTGTGATAGAAGTTCGGAAGAAATTTGACTACAGTAGAGGTTCGAATGGAATTTGCTTACAGTAGATATCTGGGGTAGACCACCCACTGTAGGGGTTCGGAGTAGACCGCTCACAGTAGAAGTTCGGCTCTCGTAGGAGCTCGATTGGAATCCTGAGGGTGGTCGACCATCGTAGAAACTTGGATGGAGTCTGATTACTGTAGAAATCTCATTGTCGGAGAAGCTCGGATATTGACGAAGTCCGAAAGAAGTTCAGAGAATAGTTGATCACTGTAGAAGGTCGGCTGATAGTGAGGCCCAGAGAGCCTTTGGAGCGGCCCCATAGATAGATGGAGATGCTCATTGTTGGAGAAGTTCGGATGGTATTATCGAAGCTCGGACAGTCGAGGGGGTTCAGAGAGATGCCACAGAAGGTCGAAAACCGAAAAAGTCCTGGAAGGGTCGGTCCTTTACAAACTTCGGCCGGAGGTATTTTATACCCAACAAAATCCAATAGGGTTATAGGATAACCCCAAAAGGATTGGATGATTAGCCCTAGTTAAATTAGAATTTAGGTTTGACCCAATTCCTAATTAGACTAGGATGCATGTAATCCTAATTAGACTAAAAATCTTCATTTTCTTGGGTGCACCAAATCTTAATTGGATTAGGATTAAAAATTGAGTTTGACTCAAGCACCAAGAAAGAGTCCAATTGGATTAGAACTCCTCCTCCAATTAGGAGACATCCAATCTAAATTAATAGGGCTCCAAATTAGATTTGAATTCTTATCTTTTTGAGCTAATCTGGTCCTAATATGATTAGGACCTATTGGTGTTTTTATTGGGTTTAAAATAGCCATTTAATCCAAGAGTCCCACTTGAATTAAACTTCCTTTTCATGCACCAAAAAGGATTGCACGCCAACTTGTTTCTGTGCGCCCAAATAATCCCACGTTGAACCAGATTTGCATGCCCCCTTTCCTCTCTCTTGTGCATGTAAGGAGTTAAAAAACCTTTTTTACCATGTTATATGGGCATGAAGAACCTGGGCAAAATCCAAGTGTGGGCAGCATCCAATATAGGTAGTCCTAGGATTTGTGGACTCTATCTCCTACTCAAACTAGTTCTCATCCATGGCCTATAAATTCACCACCCTTTGGAATGTTGGATTAGATGATTTTGCATTAGGTTGGGACACCAAAAGGAGGCTTGTGCATGGAGAAAAAAAATCAAGGAGAGAGGAGGATGGCATGATGCTTCTTGGCGTGAGGTTTGTTATAGTTCTATCCCTTCTTTCTTGCAACAACCAAGGGTTGGTTGTTTAGACATCTCTATCTCTCCCTCTTGTTCATATTTAGATAAAGATGTCTCCTCCTCCTTTTATCCAAAAGTAAGATAAAATTATTACATCTCTATTGAAAAGATTTGGTACATGAATTTTATAAAGAAAAGAGAAGAAAGAGTTCTTCTCATGATCTCTAACGTAGAGATCAAGATCCTCCTACATTTTCTTGTTCTCCAAGAGTGTCTTAAGAGAAAAGAAGATTTTCAACCGTCAAGATGCAATCTCTGCAATAGAGATAGCACCTCGGTTAGATCAAAAAGCTTCTGATCAGATCAGAGTCTCGTGTGGATATCTGTAGAGGCAAAATGTTTGTGCGGCTACAAGGGACCTTCAAAGGATATCCATGATCATCTGTTCGCGTTGAAGATTAATTCATGTCCAGGTATGTTTTAAATTTATTTATTTTTATTTAATTTTTATATCTAAATTTTATCTCATATATGATGATCCTGTTTATAGTTTGAAGATTTGATCTTATGTATGCTTAGATTAAATTAGATTTAATCTAAAAAAATTTTAAATTCTACTGCATATCAATTTTATAAAATCATGCGTGCATCAAACCACAATAGTGGTATTAGAGCCACATCATATATATGAGATTTAGATTTAGATTTAAAAATCTGTAGAGAAAAATTTTAGATCTGAAGATTTTG
>NC_025997.2:79937839-79959226 GCF_000442705.2 Elaeis guineensis
ACTTCTTCCGGCCACGGACGACCCTACTCCGAACTTCTTTCGGGCTTTGTCAGCATCCGAGCTTCCCCGACAATGAGATTTCTACAGTAATCAGACTCCACCCAAGTTTCTACGGCGATCGACTGCCTCCTGGATCCTAATCGAGCTCCCATGAGAGTCGAACTTCTACTACGAACAGTCTACTCCAAACTCCTACAGCGGACTGTCTACCCCAGATATCTACTATAAGCAAATTTCTTCCAAACTTCTATTACAAGTAGACTCCAACCGAGCTACTCCATAGCGAGTGGGCTCTGGACGAACTTCTACAGCGGGACACTACTCCGAGCTTCCACGACAACTGGTCCTCGCCCGAGCTCCTACAATAAACGGCCCCCTTTTGACCTCTCGCGAGAACCAAAGCCTGTCCGAACTTCTCCAGCGGATGGATTCCGGACGAGCTTCTATGATGAACTAGCTCCAGCAACTGGGTCCCTGCGATAGTCGATCGCCTCCGATGTCTGCCGAGCCTCCCCAGTGCTATCCGAAGTCCATCATCGGCCGACCTCCTACCAAGCTCCCCATAAAATTGGACTTCCCTGACGGACAATCTTCGGATGAGCTTCCACATCAGATAAATCCCAGACAGACTTCCCTAGCGATCGGACTTCTTCGAACTTCGTCAACAAAAAATCTTCGTCCGAGCTCCTACAGCAGGTGACTCCCACCTGAAGCATCCGACAACAGTAGATTCGTCAGCGATCTCGAAACATCCGAGCCTCTCCTAGAATGATGATATAAAGAGCCATTCTACTCCATCAGGCATCCCAGCCGAGCTTCAGCCGATAGATCCGAACTCTCTGGCAAGCCACAACAAGGGCCACTACCTTACTCCACTCGCTGCAACGGATTCCATGCGGTTCCACCACTCTCTGACAAGCCATGACAAGAGCCACCATCCTGCTCCACCCTCTGCAATGGATTTCATGTAGCTCCACCACTCTCTGGCAAGTCCCGACAACGGACACCACTCCACTCTCTGCAACAAGCTCCACGTGGCCCTGAACGACCCCTGATGCCACTACTCTCCGTAACAAACTCCACGCGGCTCTGAACGGTCCACTACCAGATGGTTACAGACGTCGTTGTCAGTCAGTTATGCCCTTCGTCTATAAATAAGGACCCCCAAATACGTTTTTCTCTAAGCTGGTAACTCTATCTCGAAACTCTGCCAAAATTTTTGCTCGAGCACTCCATTTCTATTGAAGCAGAGTACTAACTTGAGCATCGGAGGGTCTTGCTGGAGCACCCCCAACTCCGGTTTAGACTTTCTTTGCAGGTCCCGACGGCAGCCGCGGTCATCCCAGCTCCAGCTTCTCCGACTTCGATGGAATTCTGCACCAACAGCATATATGATAGATCCCACTGCCGAAGCATATGGAATTCTACCCATATGCTCTCTCTCTTGAGGTGTTGTTGGACAATTCTTCTTGAGAGAGAAATTCCATGGCCTATCGGTAAATAGCCTTTCTTGGAATTCTCCATGCTGAACCTCTTTAGCATAGTATCAATGTACGTGGACTGGGATAAGCCAAGCAACCTTTTAGATCTATCCTTATAGATCCTCATCCCTAGGATGTAGGAAGCTTCTTCCAGATCTTTCATGGAGAACTGTGACGATAGCCAAATTTTTATTCCTTGTAATGCAGGGACATCATTTTCGATTAAGAGAATGTCATCCACATACAATACAAGAAATACCACTACTGGACCATTAGCCCACTTATAAATGCAGGGCTCTTCTCCATTCTTAACGAAGCCATACGTCTTGATTGTCCTATCAAAATGTATGTTCCAACTTTGGGATGCCTGCTTAAGTCCATAAATGGACCTCTATAGCCTGCACACCTTAGACTCATCTGTGGATGTGAACCCTTCAGGTTGTATCATATACACCTCTTCGTCCAGCTCTCCATTTAGGAAAGCTATCTTCACATCCATCTACCAGATTTCATAGTCCAGATGGACAGTTGTTGCAAGCATAATCTGAATGAATTTGAGCATTACCACAGGAGAAAATATCTCGTCATAGTCTATACTATAACGTTGATGATATCCCTTGGCAACCAGACGGGCTTTATAGGTCTCCACCTTTCCGTCTGCGCCCCTCTTTCTCTTGAAGACCCACTTACACCCTATGGGTTTTACTCCTTCGGGTAGGTCAACCAATGTCCACACATCGTTGATCTTCATGGACTCCAATTCAAATTTCATGGCCTCTAGCCATTTCTCAGAGTCAGGTCTCTGCATTGCATCCATGTAGGTGATCGGATCCTCATCATTTTCATCAAGTTCGACAGGATCCCTGTTCTGAACTAAGAAACCATAGTATCTGTCCGATTGACATGGTACTCTACCAGACCGCCTTAAGGGTGCAGAAACAATGGGCTCTGGATCTGATCTAACCAAATCCGGTTCAGGTTCAGCAACTTGTGTCGGTTTTTTCACCTGTCGAACTTCCTTAAGTTCGATCTTAGAGGCAACAGTCCCTTCACCAAGGAACTTCTTTTCCAAAAAGATTGCCTTAAGGCTGACAAACACCTTTTGCTCATCAGCTAGGTAGAAATAATACCCTTTGATCTCTTTTGGGTACCCTATGAAATAACACTTGTCAGACCTAGGTCCAAGCTTGTCCAAAATTAAACGTTTAACATAAGCCAGACACCACCAAACCCTAAGGTGCGAGAGTACTGGCTTACGTCCTATCCATATCTCATAAGGCATTTTAGTTACAGACTTACTCGAAACCCTATTTAGAAGGTAACAAGTCGATTCGAGCACATATCTCTAGAGGAAGATCGACAGATTAGCAAACCCCATCATGAATCGAACCATGTCCAACAAGGTTCGATTCCTCCTTTCAGACACACCATTATGCTGTGGTGTTCCAGGAGGAGTCCACTGAGAGAGAATCCCATTCTCCCCAAGATATATTAGAAACTCATTAGAAAGGTATTCACCTCCTCGATCAGATCGAAGAGTTTTAATATATTTTTTAGTTTATTTTTCTACCTCATTTCAGAATAGTTTGAACATTTCAAATGACTCCGACTTATAATTCATTAAGTAGACATACCCATACCTCGATAGGTCGTTTGTGAAGGTTATGAAGTAAAAATATCCACCTCTTGCACTTGAGCTCATGGGTCCACATACATCAGAATGTATCAAACCTAAGAGTTCACTGGTTCGCTCACCTTTTCCAGTAAAAGGTGATTTGGTCATCTTCCCAAGAAGACAGGACTCACAGGTTGGAAGTGAATCACAATCACCAACTTCAAGAATTCTTTCTTGAGCCAATCTGTTTATCCTGTTCTTATTGATATGACCTAGCCTATAGTGCCAAAGGTAGACTTCTGACATATTATCCATTCTAGGGCATTTACCGAAGGTTTGAACCATATTAACAGGCTGTGATAGTAAGTAAATTCCATTATTTAGTTGTCCAATAAATATTGTAACACCATTCAAAATGACAATGTAAATATTTTTTTTTATTAAAAATTCATAACTATACATGGCCAAAAGGCCTACAAAAATAATATTTAATAAAAAATTTAGACAATAGTGACATTCGCTCAGAATTATATTACGAGAGTTGATTACAAGGTTCATGTTTCCTAAAGCTAGAACTGAAACTTTGCTTCCATCTCCAACGTTCAGGAACCTCTCGCCTTCATCAAATTTCGTACTGACCTGCAGACCCTGTATCGAATTACAGATATGATAAGGGCTTCCGATATCCAATACCCAGGCAGTAGTATCACAAATGGAAAAGTTGCAAGGTATTATCATATAATTATCTTGCTTCTTCTTCAGCCTATTCGAATCTAGGGAGGCAATGTATAGAGGATAGTTCTTCTTCTAGTGCCCCTGCTTCTTGCAAAAGAAGCACTCCATCTGGCTCAAGTCGGGCTTGCACTTCTTGGTCTGACCCTGTGCAGACGTCCCAGCATGCAACCGCACCTTCTTATTCTTCTTCTTCTTGTTCTTCTTCCCTTTCTCAAAGGGTCGACGACCAGAAGAAGACCCTCCCACAACTTTCACCGACTCCTTATGGAGCTGGTGGTCCTTCTCAAAGTTCTGCAGCAACCCCAATAAGCCATGGTAGTTCACTGCAGGCTTTGTCATCCGAAAATGAGTAAGGAAGAGGAGGAAGGACTTGGGCAAAGAATTAAGGATCGCATCCTTACCGAGCTGCTCGTGCAAGGGAAAGCCCAATTTACTTAGGCGCTCAATCATTTCGATCATGTACAGTACATGATCAGTGACTGAGGCCCCATCTCTCATCCGAACATTGAAAATGGCATAACTAGTTTTGTGCCTTTCAACATCGTCAGGCATGCCAAAGGAGTCGTTCAACATTTGAAGCATCTCCTATGGCTGGGCGTTCTCGAACCTGCGGCTGAACTCATCATTCATTGTCGCCAGCATTATGCACCAAATGGTGGTGCGGTCATTGAGCCACTTCTGGTAAGTGTCTCGGACCATCCCTCTAGCATTCAGGGCTGGCTCCTCAGGTGCCAGATCCGTTACTACATAAAGGATCCGCTCATGCTCAAGGATGATTTTCAATTTTCGATACCAGCTATCAAAATTAGGTTCCATGAGTTTGTCATTATCTAATAATGATCGGAGCGACAGGGTAGTGGCCATAGCTACATAAAAGAAAATCAGACCTTTATTAGTACATAAATTATTAATACTAAAGACTTGGACTTTAGTCTAAAGTTTCTCACAGTATTTTTACGAACTGGTAGCCTCAACCTCCAATTCGAGGAATTACTTTAATTCCTTAGTGGGTACTAGAATCCACACAGACCACACACAAGCCCAACTTTGGTTGGTCAACCCATGTGCATCTATGGGTAGGTTCATAACCAGTTGTTTCTCCAAACAACTTTTAGTAATTAATTTTGCCCCAGAACCTAATCATTAGGCTTTGGCCTCTACTGAAAAATCTGGTTAGGTCCAACCATTAACATGACTTGATTTGGTGAATCGGACAAATAAATGATCAGGCCCGACTTTGGCCGGCCAACCTGACCACCATCAGAACGACTCAACCAAATTATCATATTATGAATGATAATTCCATTAGTCAATAAGCACCAGGACTTTGGGCCTCCAGTGATTATTAAACTAATGGACTCATTATCGCTCACTTAATGGGAGGCTATGACTTAGTTATCATATAACATAATCATTTTTAGGGACCTAATAATTTTTGAGGATTTTATTAAAGGATAGAAGAGAAGAAATTGACCAGCCAATTTCAATCCTCCCACTGACTTCACCAAGTCAGATTAAAAAGAATTTAATTAAAGCCAGCATTAGGAGCACCTAAATCAGTCACACTGATTTACCTAATGACATGGGTGAGCCCTAATCACCAAGTGATCTAATCAAAACCTAACTCACTAGGTTGGCCAGGTAAGTGAAATCAGTGGAAGGGATATGCTATTAACTCATCAGAGATCGAATCAATGCGAGTAGATCCCAGTTAAAAACCACTGGTCAGACTGCCGAACTTACCTTAGACACCAATCGGTTTATTAGTTTTAATTTGATCAACTTAGTAAATAGGGTTCCACCACATAGCCATGAATTAAGTCCATCTTGGTCTAGTTAAAGACATGGACCCATTCAATTACAACTATTGGAGTTGAGTCTAAAGTATCCTTGACCTAATCTAATTCAATTTTTGATTAGATTTGATCAATTACTCTAATTTAGTCCATTTCTTTAAGCTAACCTTAGGTCTAACCCAATTATGGACCTAATCCATCTAACCCATTGACCCACAAGTTTATGCAATTATCTTAGGTCTTAATTCACAATTCTAGACCAACTAGACAACACTTAATTCTTTTAATTAAGTATTTGGGCTGATGGGTTAGGGTTTGGTATTTCGAAAATAATTTTTAAATTTGAAAGATTTTATTTTCTGTTCACCAAATGTGTTGACTCATTTCACAAACGGATCAGCACATTTCATAAACAGCAATCCTCTTGCTAATTACATAACAAAAAATAACTCAATCAAAATAAATCATGAATATTCTTTTAGATCTAATCTAACACATTCATGATAAATTTCACAATTGAACATTTACAAGATAAGTCCTTTCACTGCTTTGTCTGCATGAGATATAATCGCTCAGCACCCCTACCACCATAGGAGAACCCATCGAATGGGAGGAGAGGGCCTTTAAACCTTACTTTTCTCCTATGACCGGATGACCATGGCAACCAACCCAATTAGACTACTTGCTATTTGGATCAAGTATATCTAAATATATCAATTTTAAAATTTAAATTTTAAATTTTAAATTTCAAATTTTAAATTTTGAATTTCAAATTTCAAACAAATTTCAAATTTCAAATTTTTGAATTTCAAATTTCAAATTTTAAATTTTGAATTTCAAATTTGAAATTTTAAATAAATTTCAAATTTCAAATTTTTGAATTTTGAATTTCAAATTTTAAAATTCAAAATTCAAAATTTGAATTTTAAATTTCAAATTCAAATTTTAAATTTAAACTTTTAGATTACTACTTAATCTATGCATGTAAATGTATATCATATTTTAGAATCTGCTCTGATACCAATTGTGGGAATTTCAGTGCAGGGGTAAAACGGTAATTTTAAAAACTTTTTTGAAATTATAATTTTATAACGAAAATTATTAGTTAATCTAATTAATTAACATGTATTAATCTTACATAAGGATCTAAATATGATATATATAGCATGTATTTAAATTTAAAATTTTAAATTCTACAGTAAATATTTTACTGTTATGTGTTCAGAACACATTACCTTCGTGCAGGTAGTTGATCGTCATAGTCTGATCATCGTCGGGATGGTTTGATCATCACAATGTAGCCACACAGTATATCTGGCCTCTGTAGATCATCCACATGAAGCTTCCAGTCTGATCGGCTCCTCCCGAATGCTAGTTCATTACAGAACCCTTTCGACGGCCGATGCTGATCGAACTCCTTCAATCGGTGTCTACCGATTCTTCAGATGCTTCAAATAATCAGCAAAGGTGCTTAAGAGATTGATGAAGCTCTTCCTAAAGTTTGGTGGGCTCACGACACTCGTAGCTCACCTTCTCACTTCCCGAACCCTAGGCAAAAACCTTAAGGTACTCACAGATAACCCTGCACCCTTTCTCTCTTCTTTTCTTTTCTCTTCTTTTTCTTTTCTTTTCTCACGCCACCCTTTCTCTCTAAGAAAGTCATACGCATGCCCCACCTTCTCTTCCCTTTTTAAAATAGTGCAAGACCACGTCTTTACAGCATTTTCACCGCATGAGAGGATAAAGCTAGGTGGTTGCTCACTTGAATTCAAATCGAATTTGAATTCAAATGCCAACCAACTAATCTTTATCCACACTTGGCATGAGAAGAAGGGGGCGTGGGTTCTTTCTGTGTGGAGAATTTACACGAGAAACTTTTTCTCGTGTAGAGTAAGTGGCGCACATGTGGATAAGGTGGCGCATGAGATTAGTTGCCCATTCAAATTCAAACATCATTTGAATTTGAATGGCCAACCAACCATCTTTATCCACTCAAAATGATGCATATAGGAGGGGTGTGGGAAGGCTTCTGCATGGGAGAAAATTCACGAGAACTTGTTTCTCGTGAATTCAAATAGGCGCAGGTGAGGTGAGGTGGCATAGGGAGATAAGTCAAGGTGGTTTCAAATATTAAATCAACCTAATTGAACCAACCTTATTAAAATAGGTTAGGCACAATTAGACTAAATTAAATCAAACATAATTAGGCTTAATTAGGCTCAATAAAATCTTAATCAAATCAGAAATTGACTAAGCCCAACCCCTGATCAAATCAGGGACCAAACCACCTCGACGATTAGGTCAATTCTTAACCTAATCGGGTCAAACCCAACAGAATCCAATTCAATTGGACTTGATCCAAAAATAATTACTCAATCAAATTAAGTTAATTAGTGATCAAATCACTAATTAAACTTCTTATAAATATTGAGTCCAAATTCGATGGGCAATCGCGCATCAAAGTCCATCGATATGAAACCTTGATCGAAGAGTCCCAAACCAATGGGACTCTTGACCCCGGTACCCAAAATGTGTGAAACTTGTGATCAGAGAATTTTTATTCTCAATCATAGAGTCCCAGACATGTAGGACTCAGAGTCCCCGAGCATTTGGACTCTTGGTCGAAGAGTCCCATCCAGTGGGACTCTTCACCAGCCATCTGATTAGATAGGAACCTCTAATATGTGTGACCCTACAAGTTCAAATCTAAGTCGGTAGCACAGGAACTAATTCCTGTACTAATCAAAGTGACCATCTAGCAATGATACCTGACATCTGGATAGGTCGAATAGTCACAATCGCAACATTCAGAACCTACGCAAATATGGTTACTGTATAATTCATCCCTTTTGACCCCTGTGTATAGGACGACTCAGGGTTAAACTGTCAACCCTGATCAGATCATCCGATTCGTGCTCAACTCAAACAGTCCTGTGACTCCTCACTAGGACTACCTTGGCCAAGATTTTGCTAAATTAAAATACGACTGTATACAGCTCCTGAACTGGAGTGGTCAATCCCATCTTGACACACGCACCGACAAGTCAAGTACTTGACTACACCCAGCAGCCTTCCATCACTGAATTAGAAATTCAGGTAATCCAGTGCCTAAGTGCAGTGAGTTACTTGTAAGTCACCGTGGTGGTCTTAGGTTGGAGGCACAGTTATACCTATATCCCATCGGAGCAAATCTTGACAGCAGAAAAAGCTCCGGAGTCGGTCACGTTCAGTGCAGATGTACCCTTACATCTCACCTGTATGCCATACCAGTGTCTCTACACTCCTTGGTTAAGAGGATAACCAACCCATATGGCACACAATGACCTATGCTTGATAAACGTTGTTGTCCTTGGTAACAACGTATCATTTGATCGCGAATAGGTTTAAAGACTAAATGACAAATCCTCATTTGTTAAGTCTAAATAGTCCTAAGGACTTCACCACAACACAGGAGTTCATTAGAAGATGAAACAATTTATGATGAAAAATACCAAAATAACTTTTATTCATATACTAATATAGAAAAGAGCACGACCGTCAACAGACTGACGATTGACTTTGGGATACTATTTTCAACATAAGATTATGATGAACCCCAAAGATTAGGATAATAATTTTAGGAGACATAAATTGATCATGCTAGTGAGACCTAAAATCTTAAAATTTTAATATTAAATATTTTTGATCGTAGGAGCATTGAGTCGGGGATCAATATTCTGGATAGATTGGACATCCTATGTATGCTCAATGGAGAGGGTGGCAGATCTCACTAGCCACTTGTGTGAGACACTAATTCAAAGACGTGGATGCTAATTTGAGAAATAAGTCCACTGAATTGACTCGATGAAAGAGAACATCTTGTGGAAGCCTTATTTGCATATCAAAGATGGTTCTCTTAGTGGGAGTTGTGCAAGTGATCCTTAGACCTGAGACCACTATGGAATCTTGTATACATGAATCCATATTTTGGTTCATATTCAGGCATGGCATTAAGACATGTACGAGATGTTCTGGATATGGTGGAGTGTGTATGGAGATTGTGAGTAGATCAACATGGAATCAATCACTCCTACTAAGAGGAGATCGCATCTTGTATATTCTCAATCCTAGATGACTCGAGAGAAGTCTTTTGGCCAAAAGCAAGAAGAAGATTAAAAAGAGTTTCTAATGCTTCTTCATTGGAGTCATCATTGGTTAATTAAGAATCGATATGAATATATGTTTGAGTTTGACATGATTCCATACTCATGAACATATTCAGGGTGCAAGGATGGTCGAAGGATTGAATTGCAGGATAATTTGCCACTTAAGGATAGATTTGGTATTTTTATCAAATTTCATATCTTTTGGGTAGTCATGATATATTACTAGACGTCAATCTTGACTTGTAAATTTTTGACCGAATTAAAAAGTTTAATTCGATTTCCAATTAGAAATGATTCTGATTATTGGGCTCGGGTTAGCTCGATTGGATCTAAATCAATTAGATTGAAATCTAATCAAATTTGGTCAACTTATATCTGGACCTACTGTCAACTAGATGTGGAACCCAATGGGTCATACACATATGGAAATTGGCCAAGGATCCTTTTGAAAATGGTTGATTGGAATTTTGGATTCAATCAGGGTTCTGGTAAGCATGCTAGCACATATGGAAACCTTTGCTTCTTTGGAGACCAATTTGGTCCCATCCCTTGCTAATTAGCTAGTCCAATTTGGTAGACATTTGGGTTTCATTGTGATACCTGAAAGCAGCCCAAATTGGGGCACCACATCCCATGTTAACGCCAAATATGAAGAGTCTAAGTTGTGGTGGACTCTTGGTGTAAAACAGGTTCTGCCTACAAGTGTTGGAATGGCCAGAAGAAAAAATTTATTTTTTTATGGGATTAAATTATTTGTGATAGCTCACATCAGCCTCCATCCTCTGGTACATATCTCAAAGTATGAGATATATTTATTTTAGAATTTATGGGGTAGAGAAAAAATTAGAAAAAGAAGGTCATCTCGCACGCGCGCGCAAAAGCGTCGCATCTCTCCGTGATTTGGAGAGTCCTTATGCCAATCCAATACTTTCAAATTTGAATTATTTTTAGTGATGATATTTTTAATTTGATAAGATATTTTTTATAATTTTTTTGAAATTTTTCCAGACTTATCTGGATGCCAAACGGATTCCATAATTTAGTCCTGATGCCTGCACGCATGGTGATCAGTACTCACATGAATAGGTGTGAGGATAGCATCCTTCTATGAGAATTTTATCATCATTTTTAATTTTTTAGAATATTAATTAAATCTCCAATCCATGTGGATTTTTGAAGATTTTTTTGATTTGAGAAGGGATGTGAAAATATTCCTTCTTTGATTGCACGCATGCAGATCAGGGTGCTGATCGATGTATCATGGGTAAGAGTCCTTCTGCTTGAAGGAACTCTTATCTCTGATAATCAGATCAGATATGCCTTTTGGATAAGGCATGTCCCTCTCTTTTGGCATCCCTCTAGTGTTTATAAATAGGTTGGGGCACTGATATCTAATTAATCTAAGAGGGGTTTCCAATTTCTCTCCTGTTGCTCTCCTTTCTTTCTTACAACCTATCTTAGTTTTAGGACAAGGTTTTGGGATTTAAGACAAAGCCTTATCTGGTCCTAAAAAGGGTTGTAAGGATCTTAAAGAAGGAGAATTAAAAGTCCAGAGGAGGTTCTAAGAGGATGAGGTCAGGTTCTTGAAGAAACTTGATCGGTACGAAGCTAGTCGAGTTCTAGGGGCTAGACTCTTGAAGCAAAGTGAAGAAGGAGCGCTGTCTTTGGTTCAATTTCCGTGTAGATCACCATTGGAGGGCAAACACTTGGATGCCTTGTGAAAATTAGGATTAGCACTACAGGTATTCTTCTTATCTTAATTTATATTTATTATGCTTGGATTATTATAGTCAAGAGTTTCTGAGCATTAGGGCTTTCGGTGCATTGGGTGTTTTGAATGAAAATTTTAAACACCTAACCCTTCCACCGTGCCACTGGAACCCAACAGTGGTATCAAAGCCTATCTTGATTTATGTAATCAAAGATTAAATTATTATCTTGATTGTGATCAAATATGAATTTTTGGTTTGGTTCAAGTCGGGTCAAGGGTTGAACCCGATTGAACATCCAAATCCTATCATATCTTAAAGATATATTTTAAATATAAAATGCATGATGTATGTATAAAGTTTTTTTAGTAGCTTAGTACTCTAATTGGAGTTCATCACCAGGCCATCTGATCATAAGAGAAAGTAGGGTTCAGAGACTCTCTCTTCCTATTCAATAGGATACTCTTATGGCGTGTAGGGGTGCCACTGTGATGTTCTAAAAAAAAGAACTGTGAAAAGAGTGTTTTATATTCATACATATTATTAGAATTTTATGCATATATGATATGCTTGAGATGTTTAGTTATAATCATATTGTATGATTCTGCTTCCATATCTTAGAGATATGATAAGATGCCATAATTAGTTGTTATGATTATTAAGATACAACTATTATAGTGCATTCTTGTGATAGATTGAATTAGGATGTATTTGAGATCATTAAAGTCCTCATAAAAATCATATTAAGTCATAGTGTTGTGACCCAGAAGCTGATCTATTTTTTTGAATCGATTAATTAATTGGTGTCTAAGGAGTGTTTCAAGTACGATGGTTATTTAATTAGTTTTATTGCTGGCCTGGCCAATTTTATTGGTGTCTAAGAAAAGCAATGGAGAGACCCCCATCAATCTTAACACTTTTTTGGCCAATTAGATTAGTTCGAATCTTAAATGAAGGTAGCTTAATATTTTAAACACTACTAAGGGCCTTCCTTCATGCTAGGTTAATGTTACATCATAAACTATGGCTAGTTTATTGTGTTACCATAAGGCTTATCATAAGGATTGATATAACATAATCCTGGTGCATAAAAAATGCTTACGATAATTTTGGATATACTGCTTTGTTGTGCTAACACAAGGGCAATTATATTCGATTTTGACTGTATTGAAATGAAGGATCTTACTTAACTAAAATATTATAGCTTGTTGTGTTAACACAAGGCTAATAATATTTTAGAGGTCAAGATAAAATATTAAGAATTACATGAGATATAATTGGAAAGAGTTTTCTACCTATGAACTCATAAAGGTTTGTTGTGTTAATACAAGATCATTATGAGGAATTAGGATCTCAATCCCACTAAGATAAATATAAAATATATCTCATTTACTATAGGAGAGGGCTATGGTATCTGATAAAATAGTAGAAGATATAACTAGTTTTAAAAGTCCTCATCTAGTTATGCATGTCAAACATGAGTGGTCTGCTTATACTATTATTTTATATAGATTTAAATCTACATTATGGTTTCTTTATTTTCACCTCATGATACCATAAATAAAACTATGTTGACCGATACAACTATGTGGATTGGTTGAGAAACTTACAAATTAGGTTTATATCAGAAAAGAACTCCGATGTTCTGAATATTTTTAATCTTAGATTGGTCAGTAATAATGAGAAGGTAATGATGTCCATATGGATATTATTTATAGAAAATTTAGACATTAGGAGTATAATTGCAAGAATTATCTTGCAAGATTGAAGCAGGGTGCAAGTGTAATACCAAAAGATATGTATATGATACAGACCTATTTTTCATTGAGTGATTCAGACTCTGATATTTGGGTATTGGATATCATCTGTGGATCATACATTTATAATTTATTACAATGACTATAGATTATCAAAGGTCTGAAAAGAGGTGACCTCAAGCTTTATAGCACAAGTAGAGAGTCTATTAGCGCAAAGACTGTGGGAACCTATATGCTTGATTTGTCTTCGAATAAAATTTTAGAATTAAAAGACTGTTATTACATGCCAAAGATCATTAAAAATATTATTTCTATACCTTTGTTGTTAAAATAAGGTTATGAAATAATACTAATGAAAAATAGATGCTCCATTTTTTTTAATAAATTTTATGGCAGTGGTTATATTGATAACAATCTTTTAATTCTTGCACTCAATGAAAATATTTTTTATATTAATTGAAATATGAAAAGAAAGAGATAAAATGTGAATGTCACATATCTCTGGCTTTATCGCCTTGGTCATATTAGTGAGTCAAGGATAAATAAGTTATACAAAGAAGAATTCTTTGATCGAAATGATTATGAATCATTGGAGACTTATAAATCTTGTCTCATGGGTAAGATGACCAAGACTCCATTTTCTTAATATAGAGAGAGGACAAATGAGTTGTTAGCTCTAGTACATATAGATGTATATGGACTGATAACAACTCAGGCCAAAAGAAGATACTCTTATTTTATTACCTTTACAGATGATTTATTACCTTTACAGATGATTTATTAAGGTTCGGATATGTGTATCTAATGAAACATAAATTCAAAGTTTTTGATAAGTTCAAGGAGTATCAAGGTATGGTCGAGAAACAAACTGAAAAAAATATCAAAGTTCTTTGATCTGATCGAAGAGGGGAGTACTTTTCTAATGAATTTCTTGATCATCTTAAAAGTAAAGGTATTCTCTCTGAATGGACCCCTACTTATATACCTCAGTTAAATGGTATAGCAGAAAAGAGGAATCATACTTTAATAGATATGGTGTGGTCTATGATATGCTTCATCGATCTCCCAATATCTTTCTAGGAATAATGCCTTAGAGACTGCCACATATGTATGAAACAGAATACCTTCAAAGTCTATTGCAAGCACTCTATATGAGATATGGAATGGAAGGAAGCCTAATCTTAAACATCTTAAGACTCTGGACTGTCCTACTTATGTCAAAAATATTTTTGGACATAAGCTTAATGCTAGATCAGACAAGTGTAGGATTGTAGAGTATCTTACTGAAATTAATGGATATTATTTCAACCATCCTACTAAACAAAAAATATTTGTTAGTAGGCATGCCACTTTCTTAAAATATGAATTTATCCAAGAAGGAGGTAGTGGGAGGAATATTGAATTTATGAAAGTTCATGATCTACAAATCGATCCAGAAATACCAGTGGTTGGACCACAAGAAGATACTCAATCAAAAGTACCCAAGGATGAGGTACATCCACTATACACACCTCCTCTCCGAATGTCAGATAGAGTGCATCAAGTATCTCTAAGATATAATTTTATCATTGAGAATAACAATTCTATCAACATCATTCAGGATGTTGATCCACTGACCTACTCGGAAGCTGTCATGAGTAGGGACTCAAATAGATAGCTAGAAGCTATGAAATCTGAGATGGACTTGATGAATACCAACCAAGTGTAGACCTTGGTTGATGCACCTGAGGATGTGACCTCAATATAGGGTGCAAGTGGGTCTTCAAAAGGAAGATCAGAGTAGATGGCCAAGTAGAAACCTACAAAGCTAGGTTAGTGGCGAAGGGTTTCAGTCAAAGGCAAGAAATTGACTATGATGAAATCTTCTTACCAGTGACTATGCTCAAGTTTGTCTGGATTTTGCTTGTAATAGCGACATACTATGATTATGAAATCTGGTAGATGGATGTCAAGATTATTTTTCTTAATAGTAATCTAGAGGAAGAGGTCTATATGACTCAACTAGAGAGATTTGTCTCAAGTGGGAGAGCAAATCAAGTATGCAAGCTAATGCGATCCATCTATGGATCGAAGCAGGTTTCGAGGAGCTGGAGCATCCGATTTGATATGACAGTCAAAGAGTTTGGCTTTATCAAAAATATAGATGAACCATGTGTATACAAGAAGATAAGTGAGAGTGTTATTATCTTCTTGGTTCTGTATGTTGGTGACATACTGCTCATTGAGAATGATATCTCAATGATGCAATCGGTCAAGACTTAGCTATCGAATAAATTTTTCCTGAAAGACTTGGGTGAAGCATCCTATAAAGATTTATAGAGATAAATCTAAAAGGATGTTAAGCTTATCCCAATCATGGTATATAGATCTCATATTAAAGAGATTTAATATGAAGGCAAGTAAGAGGTTACCTGCCTACAAGTCATGGTATACGTCTCTCTAAGAGAATGTGTCCTAAGACACCAGAAGAGAGGAAAAGGATGAATGAAATCTCTTATGCTTCAGCTGTGGATCAATTATATATGCCATGCTATGTACCAAGTCTAATGTAGCTTATGCTTTGGGCATAGCTAGTAGATTTCAGGCTGATCCAAGGAAGGATCATTGGAAAGCAGATGATAGCAAGTCAATATCAGGGTGTGTGTTTATCCTAAATAATGGGGTAGTAAGTTGAAAGAGTTTCAAGCGGTAGATAGTAGCTAACTCTGAAAGGAATATGCCCTGTAAGCCAATCAAAATGTGTAATTTGATGGATATTCTTTTGTCTCCTGACAACTCATGTACTGATGTTTTAAATAAATAAAGGCATTTAGTTCATCATATGCTGTGTCTTATTTTTTGATTATGATGAACCCCATAAATTAGGGTTATAATTTTAGGATTATGATGTGATCATACCAGTGAGACCTAAAATCTTAAAACCCTAATTTTAAATATTCCTAGTCGATGGAACATTGAGTAGGGAATCAATATTTTCGGTAAGATTGGTACATCCTGTGTATGCTCGGTGGAGAGGGTAATTGATCTCACAATTACTTGTGTATGATACTAATATAAAGATGTAAGTGCTCATTAGAGAATGAGTTCACTGAATTAATCCAATTAAAGAACATCTGATGGAGTCTTATCTATATGTCAACAGATGTTTCTCATAGTGGGAATTGTGCATGTAAATCCTTTGACCTGAGACTGCCATAGAACCTTATAAGCATGAATCCATATTTTGGATCATACTCATTCATGATTTAATCATGTACGGGGTATTCTAGATATGATGGATTTCTTATGAAGGTTGTGAGTAGGTCAATATAGAAACGATCACTCTTAGTAAGAGGAGATTGCATCCTATCTGCTTCGATCGAATAATGATTCAGGAAGACTTTGATCAGAGCATTATGAAAAATTAAAAATGATTTCTAATATTTTCTAAATTGAATCATTAATATTTGATCGAGAGAAATATGAATATAAAATTGGGTTTGACATTTTTCCATACCCAAACTTATATTCGGGATGCAGGATGATCGTAAGACCAAGTTGCACTGTAATTTTCCACTGAAGGGTATTTTTGGTATTTCTATCAAAATTCTATATCTT
Organism: Elaeis guineensis; assembly: GCF_000442705.2. NCBI lineage: Eukaryota > Viridiplantae > Streptophyta > Magnoliopsida > Arecales > Arecaceae > Elaeis > Elaeis guineensis. Next base: position 79,954,675 of record NC_025997.2, read on the forward strand.
TTAGGTAGATATGATACGTTGCTAGATGTCAATCATGCCTTGTGAGTTTGATCAAATTAAAGAATTTAATTCGATCATTAATTAGAAGCCGTTCTGATTGATCGAAATGGGTCAGCTTGATTTGACCTAAATCGGTTCGGTTGTGTTCTATCCAAATTAGGTCAAATTGCACTCGGACTCACTGCTGGCTAGATGTGGAACCCAATAGGTCACACACAAAGGAAATTGATCATGGGTTTAATTTGATTAAACTATGTTTGGAAGTTGAACATGCTAGCACATGTTGCAAACTCAAGCATCTAGATTCGAATCGGATTCGAATCGGGTTCCGATTTGGGCTAATTTAGAACCAATTTGAGCCAAATTGGATTTGGTCTTGAAATGGGTTCGAAGTATTCTAATTGGACTTACTGTTGGGTGCCAAAAATCAGGGAACCACGTGCCTAAGAGTCTCTCTCTCTTGGCGTGTGGATTTAAATCCATGCGCATGTGCCACATGGCGCATGAAGGGAGTTGGCGCCCCTTAACTTGGTCTTATCTATTTTCTCTGTGGCTTTTATTCTATGAAAGGTTTTCAGAAATCTTAAGAGGTACCTAAGAGTCCTTTTGAGTATTAAACTCTTCATAGAAAAATTAGGAGAAGAGATAAGGATGTATCCATGCGCATGTGCCACAAGGCGCATGGATGGAGTTGGCGCCCCATTAACTTGGTCTTATCTATTTTTCTCCATGGCTTTTATTCTACAAAAGGTTTTCAAAAATCTTAAAAGGTGCCTAAGAGTCCTTCTGAGTATTAAACTCCTCGTAGAATAGTTAGGAGAAGAGATAAGGATGAAGCCATGCGCCACCCTTTGGAAGCACCCCTTGGACCAAGTCAAATCTCAAGGTTGTTTTGAATTGTTCCACGCCCCTTATCTCTTGTGCCCTTCTTGAAGTTGGCACCCTCTTTCATGGCCATTGGATGGGCTTCCTTCCAGATCCAAAGGCATGGGTTGATGGCACCAATAAGAGAAGCATTGCGACTTCTCATGTGAACACCGTAAGTTAAGATCGAAGAGTCCTACAATAAGGTGCCTCTTCAACCCAACTTTGATGTCCACATGGCTTTTTCTCGTCAAATGGGGTATAAGAAATTGAGAGGAGGCATGAGATGAGGTGTGAGTGGGTGTGAGATGCTTGGTTTGCACCCCTACGTGCAATATAAATAGGGGTGCACGCCGAGGAGTCATCGCTCATTCCAAACTCTTCCTTCTTTCTTACAATAGGCTCATCTTGTCCAATTCTCTTTATTCTTCTTCTCTAGCCTAGACAAGGTCATGATAAAGGATAAGAAGTCTTCCAAAAGGCTTAGAGAATTGGAATAAAAATTAAGGTGACAAGGAGCAAGAAAGGAAGGCAAGAAAAGGTCCAACAGTGTGACAGCAAAGCCAAGAAAGGAGATTCTACCCAAATTGCATTTAAATTCAGATAAATTAGAATTTAATTACAAAAAATATTTAAATAGGTGCTAGTGTGTTGATCAAGTCCCCGTGTGGATCAACGTTGGAGGATGAACACGTGGGCACCTGGTGGAAACCCTGACGGACTGCTGTCGACGACCGAGCACAAATTAGGGTCTAGCGATAAGAGGTATGTTTCTATACCTTATTTTACGATATTAATGCATATTATATGGTTTAAATTCTGATAAGGTGATCTTGGAGTTAGGTTTTGGTTTTATGATTTCATAATAATTTCTTTGAAATCCGTGTTTCCGCCTTGACACCAAACCCTACAATGGTATCAGAGCAACCTTGTTAGAATTAAATCATATGATGATATGTTAATGGTTTAATGGCAATATTATAAATATGATATGATCATAATTTATAATTTTTATGTGATACTAATATGATGAGATCATATTCATTATTTTATAATTAAATTATGATGTATATAATTATGGAATGTTGCTTTGTCATATTGAATTGTGTTCACTATGATGCTAATTTTTTTTATTCATGTATTTAGTATGATATAGAAATTAAATATGCATTGAGACCTGAAAAGCCCTCTATAAAATGATATTAAGTTATAGTGTAATTAACCAATAGCAGAACCAGTCCAGATGTCTAATTGATCAATCGGTGTCTAGAAAAGTGGTTCATGATTGGTAAAGAGAACGTGATTTCTAATTGGTTCCGTTGTCTGACCTGACCAATTTATTGGTGTCTAAGAAAAGCAACGGGGGGACCCCCATCTCTCTCCCACTTACCTGACTGATTAGATTAATTTAATTCTTGGCTGGGATGCTTGGTGTTATATTTACTACATTATGGCCTTCCTTCATGCTAGGATATTATTATATCATGAACCATATTAGGTTCGTTGTGTAACCACAAGACCAATTATGGAAACTGACATAATATTATTCTGGCGCATCAAGATGCTTACATCATTTTTGAGTATAATGCTTTGTTGTGTAACCACAAGAGCATTTATATTCTATTTTGACTGTATTGAAATGAAGGGTCCTACTTAACTAAAACATTATGGTTTGTTGTGTAAACACAAGGCTATTAATATTTTAGAGGCCAGAATTTTTAATGAGAATTGCATGAGATGCAATTAGAAAGAGTTTCCTACCTTTAAACTTATAAAAAGTTTGTTGTGCAACCACAAGATCTTTTATAAAGAATTAGGGTTTCAATCCCACTAAGAAAATCAATCAGGGTTTTCTCGAACATCATACTAGAGGGTTATGATGTCTGATAAAATAGTGGGAGACACAATAAAATTAAAGTCCAAATTTAATTGTGCATATCATCTTGAGTTGTTTGCTTATGTAATATTCTTTATTATGTAGATTAATGGCTTCTTCACTTTCACTTCGCTCCATTTTGGATACAAATAAATTGACTGGTACCAACTATGTGGACTGGTTGAGAAATCTTAAAATAGTACTTAGTCAAGAGAAGCTTTCTTACATCCTCGATACCCCTGACATTGAGCCAGTTGGGGAGGATGCAACAGAGGAAGAAAAAGCCACATATAGGATGTGGCAAAATGATTCTTTAACTGTCAAGTGTATCATACTTGCCTCTATGACAAATAAGTTGCAGAGGCAGTATGATAGCATGGACACTCATTCCATATTGCTCAATTTAAAAGAGCTTTATGGAGAACAGAGTAGGACTGCTAGATATGAGATATCTAAGTAGTTATTTCGTGCCAGAATGGCAGAGGGGTCATCCGTACAAAATCATGTTTTGATGGTTATTGACTTGATCACTCGATTAGGTCAATTAGGTTTTGTTATGGATGGAGAGTTGAGTCAGGATCTAATCCTACAATCACTCCCAGAATCATTTTCTCAGTTTGTCATGAACTATCACATGAACAAACTGAATTCTTTCTTGCCTGAGCTGTTAAATATGCTCAAGATAGCAGAGAGCCATATCAAGAAGGATAAGGCTCCTCTTCTTCTTATGGATGGGATCTCCAAGAAGAAGGCAGGCAAAAAGGGTTCTAAAAAGAGGTTGAACCCTAAAGTTGGTATAAATAAGAGGAAGAAAGGAATGAAGACCTCCAGACAGTCGACCTGCTTTCACTGCGGCAAGGCAGATCATTGGAAAAGGAATTGCAAGGTTTACCTTGCAATAGTGAAGACTGGTGCAAATAATGCACCAAAAGGTACGTATGAGATACATACAATATTATCATTGAATTTTTTCTATTTCAATTTCTTGGGTAGTGGATACCGCCTGTGGTTTTCATATCTACAAATCATTGCAGGGGCTGTAGAAAATTAGAAGTTTGAGGAAGGGAGACTTCGAGCTCTACAGTACTGGAGGAAAGTCCATCCAAGCAGAAGCTGTAGGGACAAATATCTTAAAGTTTCTTTCTGGGAAGATCTTAGAGCTAACAAATTGTTATTACAAGCCTAAGATCATTAGAAATATTGTATCTGTACCCTTATTGATAAAATAAGGATATAAAATATTTGTAACGAGCAATGGTTGCTCGATTAATTTTTCTAATGAAATAATTTGCCATGGCATTTTTGACAATGGTTTGTTGACTCTATGTTTGAATGATAATATTTTGCATGTTGATGAAAATAAAAAATATAAGAGAGATAATAAAAATAATACCTTACTTTGGCATTGTCGACTTGGTCATATTAGTGAGACTAGGATTAACAAGTTATACAAAAAAAAGTTCTTTGATCCTTATGATTGTGAATCATTAGGAACATGTGAATCATGTCTCATAGGTAAAATGATCAAGACTTCACTTAGTGGACATGGAGATAGGACAAACGAGTTGTTAGGACTTGTACATACAGATGTATGTGGCCCTATGACAACCCAGGCCAGAGGTGGATACTCTTATTTTATTATATTTACAGATGATTTATCTAGGTTTGGATATGTATATCTTATGAAACATAAATCTGAAGCCTTTGATAAATTCAAAGAGTATTAAAGTATGGTCAAAAAACAAACTGAAAAAAGTATAAAAATCCTTCGATCCGATCGAGGAGGAGAATACTTATCCAATAAAATTTTTA